>NW_013665782.1:494960-515036 GCF_000517525.1 Limulus polyphemus | reverse complement strand
CAGCGGTATGTCCGAGGACTTACAACGCTTGTTTGTTTGTAATTAAACACAAAGCTTCACAATGGGCTATCTATGCTCTGCCCACCGCGGGTATCGAAACCCGGATTCTAGCGTTGTAAGTCCTCGGACATACCGCTGTGCCACTGAGGGGCCTTACAACTCTAAAAACCGGGTTTTGATACCCATGGTGGGCAGAGCACAAATAGCTCTTTGTGTATCTTTGTGTTTTAACTACAAAGAAAATCAAATATACTATCTGAGCAAAATTATAAACGTAAAATCTGATATTTAGATTGTCAAAACCACTGTTTGGCTTATAATAAGGTTCATATGGAATAAACAGTTAAATGTTTTAATTCGTATTTCTAGATGTTTATCCATCTGTTACTATTTTTTCAGGTTACAACCATGTTGTGACACAATGGAAAGGTAATTTTATTTTTGTTAATAAAATAACATAGTATTTTAGGTTTTGACATCAAAATAGCAGAAGGCTATGTGTGATGAGGTTTGGATCGGGACTTGAAAATGAATGTAATTACTATGTAAGTTCCAATATAGAGAAAAATGTTGTATTATTATTATTTAAGCAATAGCGCAGTTAAAAAAAAACTCAAGAAAATTTAATCATCTAAAACATTGCTTCTCTTCTAATATTAATAGTATTGTAATTAAACACAAAGCTACACAATGGCTATCCGTGCTCTGCCCACCACAAGTATTGAAACTCGGTTTCTAGCGTTGTAAGTCCGCAGACATACCGCTGTGCCACTGGGGGGGGGGGAGCAATAGTATTGGCAAAGTCTTGTTTTTCCATAGTAATGAGACGTTTACTGTATGAGAATAAAATAAAATAGAATATTATTTTATGTATACAATTTTAACAAAAAAATTTCATTATTATATCACCGTCTACAAGCGGCAAGTTTACGTAAAATCCGGGATTCGATTCCCCGCAGTGGACAGAGAGCAAATAGCCTATTGTATAGCTTTGCGCTAAAACAAAAGGATATCTTCAAACAGGCCCGGCATGGCCAGGTGGTTAGGGTGCTCGAGTCGCAATCTGTGGGTAGCGGGTTCGAATCCCCGTCACACCAAACATGCTCGCCTTTCAGCCGCGAGGGCGTTATAATGTGACGGTCAATCCCACTATTCGTTGGTAAAAGAGTAGCTCAAAAGTTGCCGGTGAATGGTGATGACTAGCTGCCTTCTCTCTATTCTTACACTGCTAAATTAGGGACGGCTAGCGCAGATAGCCCTCGTGTAGCTTTGCGCGAAATCCATAACAAACAAACAATCTCCAAACACAAATTTTTTGACGGGTCAAAATCATATATTTAATTTGAGAATTAGAATAAATGGGTGAACGTGTATGAACATTTTGCTAGTTTGATCAGCAAAAATACAATATTTTTCATATTCTTTTGTATTTATTTACTTAATTTTTTTTTCTTAAACATTATTTAATTATAGGCATGTCCAGAGAAACTGCAGGGTTGAAGAGTGGCTCTTTTATTCAGATATCCTGTTCAGAAAATAAAACTTGTGTTACAATTCAACCGCTTCTGGAGCTATGTACAAAATTTATATATCAGACAATTGTAAGTGATATTCTTGGTTCAACGCACGCTTTAAATAATAGTTTTCTTCCTCAGTACTTTGTCGCATCTTACAACGTGCTGTTTTTGTTTTTTCTTGGATTACCCAACAGCTTAATCATAACACTTATCCGCATCACTTTTTATGTTCTACTCTTAAGTCACGCGCGTCAACTCTCTTCACTTCTATCTTAACGTGACATTTTTTATCAATCACATACGCTTCTTATGCGTATGAATAGGAATCTTCTTTTTCTGCCCTATAGGTATGAGTTAAGAAATAATGACGACTTCCAGTAATTATTTCATACCGCTTTCTCTTTTACGTGCGGACTCTCCCAATATCGTTTCCTATACTAAAATTTCGGTAAAATACACAATCACTTTAGTTGGAAGACTGAAAACTCTGAAAATAAATGCCTTTGAGCCAAAAAAAAAGTTCCGCCTCCGTTTTAAAGTGTATAACGCTGACAATTATTCGGTCAAACAACTCGGATAGTTAAATTTAGCAAATGCTCTGAAATACTTAAATATATAAGTTGGTATGATGATGCTTGGGGCCCTTACGAAAAAATGTAATAAACCAGTTACTACTGTTTAGTTTGAAGTCAGAAATCATTAGTTTACCCATATTATCACGCATGATATATTTTCTTTCTTTTTTCATACACCAGGTTGTCGGTTTGTGTGTAATTTGATACAAGCATAACTTTGGTGATAGTTATAACTGTCGTTTTCAAGCTCTATATTTTTGTAACTTTAACTTCAGCAAACCCATAAACATTAACATAAAATACTTGATTTACGATACACTTTCTAAATATGAGCCTATTGTGCTCCTATATCTATCCCGATCTAAATATGAAATTTACAACAGTAACATCTAAGAAATCTTTAGTAGTTATGTCTTCATATTGACAGTTATTACAAGTTTTTAAGTGACCTTTATAAATAACTCATCAGATTTTATCTTTATATCTTAAATAAAACTATTCAATCGTTGAATAAAGGGAATAATGCACTGTATTCTACCCTCATCTCCTTATTCTATTATAAAATATAGCAAACCTGGTACGTATACGTCTAGAGGACTGATTCGGAATCTAAGTACACTCTCTTTTTTACCCTGTATTCATAATCTACAATTTACTTGTCAAACTCTATATCTCCAGGCGAAAGGAGCGAATACACCTGGTACACATTTGAAGTATTTCTATATTTTTTTACAGAACGAAATGGGCAATGACTTTTCCTTCATTTCTAATTGTCAAACTTTCTGTGTGAGGAACGTGGTATGGTGGTTTTTATTCTGGAGAGTACATCTAACACAAGACATTGTTAAGTATAATGATAAAAATTAAAGAAAATACTGCATTACTTCTAAAATAGTGTATAGCCTATTCAGTGTGGCAAATTGTATAACTTTTAACTGATCTAGGATGACTAGTTGTATTTTACTTCCTTACAATATTAATGACTTGTCTAAAATTGTTACATGTTATTCTTATTTTTAACCATTTTTTTTTTTTTGGAGAGAAGAAGCAATAATAAAAGCTATAGTTGAATAAACGTCCTATGGTTTAAGGGAGAAAAAAATCGATTCACAGAAGTTCCCTTTTGTGTTATTGTATTATCATCCAGATATAGGAATAGGGAAGGAAATGAATTACTTGAATGAAGGAACAATCTTACCAGTTCTCTTTTCTCGAGCATTTTCTCTGTTTACAGAAATTACGTGAAAATACAATTTAATATATACTTATTGCTGTAATAGCACTGCATGAATTAGGAGACAAAAAGTTGAAACACAATTCTCCCTTTTTGAGCCACGGACCCTGAGGACCGCTTGTAATACAAATGATGAGCGAAAGAGATAGGCCCTTGTATCTAGATTCTTTTATGTTTTAAACACTTCAAATGAAATGGTTGCTTGCAACTTCTTCCCTCCGGGGATATCTTTACTTATGGCAGTGACAGCTTTAATTCATTTTTCTTGTTTGAAAATCTTTCGTAAATGGCCTTTCATGCAATAGTAATCTTAGCCTGATTTGGTAAACGTAATATTCCCTTGTGTTAGTTTAAAGAAAGCAAATGAAAAATAGAAGATATTTTAACATTAATTCCTATTCTCTTATAATTGCTTTGAATTAAGCCATTGTTCGGTTACTTTACCCGTTCCAATCATAACGGCTTAGTAAAGTAAATACTCGTTAAATAAACAATGTATGATACTTAGTGATGTTATACACTGAGTTTCGAACAGATAAAATTGGAAACAGAAGGTTAGTTGTTGCTGTATGATATTATTTTACTATATGCTGCTGGAGATATTTTCCAAACTCCGTCTCTGTCCATTGTTTCTTTCTTCTGAAAGAACCTTGGGTGTTAGATAAAGTGCATACGATTCCCTAGGGTGAAACGGGCCGTTCTCAAATACATCAAGGTATATGTTTTGCTGAAACAAGTGTAATAATGGGAGTGTGTTATATACAATGTATTGTGTTTAATATTACTTGTGTTACATATATATATTATTGCCGGCTCTTCTTTAGGACCTGTTAATGAATAATTTATTACTGGAATAGGGTAAGTTTATTGCTCTTAACTTCTTTTTACTGTTCAACAACTATATTGTAAATGTCCATTTTGTAAATAAAGCAAGGTTACTAAAGTTTTATATATAACCTAAGTAATTCCGCATTTAAATTATTGAAATATGGTTTAAACCCACCCACCCCTCACAAAAAATAGTTTAGCAAATAACTTTGGTCATTTTTGTTTGTACTTCTTTGCTGTAAAAAAAAACAGTTGAAAATGCATTTCTCTCAAAGAAACTTCCATAGTTATTGGAACAATAAAACCATAGAGCTGTAGATCTGATTGATTTCCAGGTCTAACTACCTGTATTCGGAGGCTATAACGAAGAACTTGGAGTGCTTCGAAACCTAGCATTAGTACATATCTAAGTACACAATGGCATCTGAGAACATCAAATTAGTACTTCCTTGATGGTGAGATACATAATTTAGGAGGTCTGAGAGGCAACATGATGGACATTTGTTCACTTCAGGGTAAGAGGAGCGGGAATGTAAATTCTGTTACTAACTCTGTTGTTGTTTTTTTTTTTTAGTTTTTTCATCCGCAGATACAGTTCTTTCAATATGCAATTAGAATTTGTAAGATGTATAGTCTAAAGCACCATAAATAAGTTTAGCGCCAGTGCCAATATGCTGTTAATAAGAGCCTTTTCTTGGTACAACCTAGACACTAAGTCTATACCTGTTCTACATAATTTTCAGCGACAAAGGTGCGTTGGAATGATTTGTCCTCGGGCCATCCCAATATAATAAAAGACAAGCAAACAGCAATACGAACTACAAGATGGTTCTACAAACAAAACCTAATGTCTTCAGAATGAGAATGGTAGTATGTAACATAATAAAAATCATCTAAGTTTCTTGGATTATTCCTACTATATTTTATCGACTTCAGAAAACAATTCGCAAGTATAGCAATGTCTGCGAACAATTACAAAGATTTTTCTAAATACCTTAAGAAATGTTTTTTTCTAAAGTAAAAATGGTAAGGTTTATATTGGGTTTAATGACAAACGAGCAAGGATTTGAATCGATTTAAGTTACAGTATGATAATCCTAAAGCAAGAAACATTATTTGATTTCGGTATACAGTCGCAGCATAACAAGCAATAATCATATGCACATTAAAATCTGGTGTGCAGTTAATGTAGCTCGTGTACTAAGTTTATAGATTTATATAGATAATATTTGTAGCCTAAAGCTATAACACGTGCAGGAATGCGCAGATAGCTGCAACTTCCTCAATATGAGGAATGTAGAGCGCTTATTGTGATTAATCCTTCTTTCCAATCAAAGTAACTGAAAGTAACCAACTTTATATAATTAGTTCAACAAAGCCGTTATAAACAAAATGAAATATTAAACACTTCAGACGACAGTTTTTGTCGTTGTTTTTTCTGAAAGTTTCAGTCACTAACAGGCTTGTAAGGTTGGTTTAAAATCAACGTTCCACCAAACATAATTGTATTAAAGCGTCAAGACTGAATCAGTTATAGCAAAGCCCTTCATTTAACGTAAACAATGAACCAACTGCTACCTAATAAATCCTACAAAGCAATAGTGAATTTGCACATAAACATATAAAAAAAAACATAATGAGATTTGGAATTCTTTGAAATGAATATTATATAATCTATTATAAGTTTTATGATAAATTTATAATACAATGCTCCTTCAGGAATATTGGAATCATCTTATTTGCAAAGTTAATAACAACATACTAACTAATGAAATAATAACGCATGTTCTGACAGTGGTTTTAGAAAAGAGTTGTACTGGCACTGAAGTGTGTACCTTAGAGATATGGTTGGGTTGCTCTAACAGCTGAAAGCCTACATGCCACCCCATTCGGCATTGGACATGCCATAACTCCAAATAACCTATACAACCCTCAATTGACCGAGTTTCCATCGCACTAAAGCTGATCCCCGGGTCCACTGCTGTCTAGTTCCTTACACTAAGTGTAACAGTACAGCCACACATCCCATGGGGAGACCAGTTATTATCTCCCGCGAATGACAAAGAACAAAACTAGAGAAAAGCAGTTTAACGACTTGTTATGCGAAAAGTGCATATACCTTGAATAACTGATAAATTTCTAAAAATTCGTTATTAAAATAACAAGTGAGATAACACATAATATTGTTGGATACTACAAACGTATTTTAAGTTATGTCAGCGGCTTATTTATTTATGATACAATATATTTTTCTGATATAAACCAACGTACTTAAGTTACATTAGTGACACATTTCATTTAGATACAAAGGACCATTGTAAAATATGTTAGGGTTAGATTGAACTAAGAGAATGTAGCATAAACTACCTTAGTAACACTTTTAACTGAGAGACGTGTAAGAACATACTTTGAAGTGTGCCAGCAACACATTTAACAGGGAGACACGAACACATTTAAATTATGTTAGCAGCAACACAATTAACTGGTAGACACAAATACGTTTCAAACAACGTTAGCAACACATTTTAAAAAGAAGAATACACTTGAAGCTTTGTTCCTGACATTTGAGAGACATCACGAACACAGTTGCAGGTATGGTAGTGGGCATGTTTAACTGAGGGACAAGAACACATTTCAAGCTACATTAATATTATTAAAACTTTTAATTAGAACACAGCAACACACTTCTGCGATTTCAGAGACATGTATAGTTGTATCAGCAACACATTTAACTGATAAGGAGAAGAATATAATTAAAACTATTCTAGTGGCATGTTCAATTGAGATCCGAGAACACACTTGTGACACATTTAATTAGTTAAAAGAAATGCACTTCAAACTATTCTAGAAGCATATTTAACTGGGGAGCACAAACACACTTCAAACAATGCTAGCAATACATTTATTTTAGAAAGGAGAATATACTTGAAGCTTTACAACTGATGTTTCAGAGACATCATGAACACACAGTTAAAGTTAAGATAGTGTCATGTTTAATTGAGGGACAAGAATGCACCTCAAGCTACATTAGTGACACATTTAATTAGGAGACAGAAACAGCTTAAAATATGTTTAAATCATGCTTAATTAGAAAAAGGGGCACACTACAAGTTATATTGGTGATATGTTTAATGAAGAGCCAATAACTAACTTATGACATGTTTAATCAGGAAATAGGAATGTACTTCCAACTTTTAATTTGGAGAAAAAACCCTTATGTATTGTTGTTGTTCATCATAGCTTCATTCCATGGCAGTTTGGAGTTAACTTGAATAAATATACTGGGATATCTTTCAAATAGCCGGCTGGCTATAAAATATGATATCCAGGAGTGTGAAGAGTTTAAATAAAAAAGTCAGGATTGAAAAAGTAAGGTCAGAAGGTTAGCCTGGTGTATAAGTTGAAAAGAGGATCATAAACGCCCAGTTACAGTCATATCCTTGTCTTAAAGTACTTTTAGAGACAGAGTGCTAAAATAATTGCCTTATTCCAGCAACATTTCTACAAGCTTCATGTGTACTCTTACCAATATAGCACATAGAAAATGTATCCCTAAATCAGTGAGTTTTAGTTCCCTCAGGTTTCACTGAGACTCTACTTGACCAATACATGTAGTTGAGCAAAGCCATGGTCCTGTAGGAAAGAAATGGGATCGAGAGTGGAAAAGTGGTTCTTACACATATGAGCTGACTAGGATTAGTTACTGTGCCAATCTCTACTTCTGACCATCATAATTCACCAACATTTGTATCATCTCTCTCTCTCTCTCATTACTTTCTTCTTTTTACTAAGTGTGACTTACAAAGTGTCATCATTTGGTTGTTAAGTTCTACCCTATGCAATACACTTACATCTTGCATATCCATGCATCTATAACCGTAATATGTATTGAAAATAAGGTTAAGAAGATATTCAGAAACTTCGTGCTTACAAAATGTTTCATCATAGATTCACCAAGTTTACACTCGATATGATATATAAAGTATAATCCACAAGTTTCATTTACTACTGATAATTTCACCCACTCATGTATATTTGAATTTGATTCAATCAAAATATCTCACACTACTCTTACTGAAAAATACCAGGTAAAACTGCAATGCAAAGTTCTTTGTTACTCTAATTTTAGGTACTTGAGTGTAATCATAAAATGTTGTACATACATTGTATCAACAATACCACCCAATAGATTAAAATGTAGGAATGTCACTTCCTTTTAGTCATTGATCTTCCAAAAACATAACCATCTAACTGCTTGATAATCATCGTTAATCCCAGCCATGTTGATAAGGAGGCTACTATAGGTAGTGGCTCATCTGATCGTTGGACCTGCTTTTTGCTTCTAGATCTTGTGCTTCGTCATTTGATTTGTTATAAACAATCCAATAAGTAATATCAGCTCATTCCTCTTCCTTTACTCGATTGGAGTGGTCCAAGACATCACTTTCATCTTCCACTTGCTCGTCAGTCTCCTCCTGTGATTCATGATCAAGCAAGTGCACAAGAGGTTTGTGTTTGTCAGTAGCATATGAACACAGTTGACTGACATGCAATACATGCTTTCATTGCTATAACTCATATGACAATGGGCTGGCCTGCCAGAGCATAAGATAGGGTCCTGTCGAGCCAGAAATTAGCTGCTTCCACGTTTTCAGCACATACCAAAGTACATGCCTGACTCCATGCTGGCACATTTGTTTCACTACTATTTTATTGTAGCATATCTTATGATGTATGATGGCCTTTCCTGGCTGTTGGTGTATGAACTTGTGCATGCCATCTAACACAGACATTACCCACTCCACATATTTTTATGGATACAGTGGGACATCCACTCCAGAAGAGCATGTACATCACATTGGCAGGGAGCAGGGTTCCTTATATGAACATTATCGTGCACTGTGAACAATTTGTTAACCTTTGCTCAGTTGTGTAATATGCCTAGAGAGGAATTGGTCTGGATTAATACACTCGATAAATATAAGCTTGACAGTTTCTATCCCCCCATTTTGCCAAATCATCAGACTGGAGGTGATAGGGCAAAGTGCATTTCTTTACCACATTCCAACATTTTTCACAAGTCAGAAAACAGCTGGCTGTAGAAATTAGCTCTTGGATTCATATGAACCTTTTCTGGTGCTTCAAATCAACCTATTCAGTGATCCACCAAAGAATCAGCTATTGAATGGGTCAACTAATTAGCCAATGGAAATAAATGCCTCAGTACACTTTATGAAGTAGACAATCGCTATAAGTATATATATATATATATAACTTTGCTCAGTCTCTAGGAGTAGACTAGCAATATCCTAGAATGAAGCAACAGTTATTTGCTGGATTATATTCTGTTTAGGCTGACTCTTTTTCTGGGTGGCACAGACCATACAGTGTTGACATTGACACCAGCCCTAAATGCCTCAATTCAAACGTGGCCATTAGAACCGTAACCTTTATGTTAAGCAAAGTCTTGAGAATCTCGTGCCTGAAAATTTTGGAGACCACTAGCTATAGCTCTGTTGTTGATAGAAACAGTACAGCACATCTTCCTGTCATAGACTACGTGTGTCTGTGATACACTTCCCAACAAGCTTAGGTTACTGCATGGCAAGGACTCCCCATGCTAGATTTGAGCTCTTCAGTTGCTCTTAGAGTTTTCAAAGTGTTAACTGTATCATCCATCCACAACTGATATCTTTCTTCCATACAAGTAGTGTAAATAACGTTTTACAAAGGTTACAACTTGAAAGAGTTATTTCTTTGTTATACAATATTTGTATTCCAGAGCCAGGAATGAATGATTGGTGTAAGAGACTACATGTTCTACTCTGTCCTGCAACTGTGATAATACTGCCTTGATTCTACCATCACTGAATTGGTATCTAACAAGAACACGCAGTCCTGTTGTGGGTATGCCAGCACGGGTGCGTCTACCAAAGCATACTTTAGGGACTGGAATACTTTCTAACATTCCTCACTCCATCTGAATGGTGTATAAACTTCAGTGACACTGATAATAGTCTTGTAAACATAGAGAAGCTCACTACAAACATTGGTAGTATGAAGCAAAACCAAGGAAATTGCAGACTTCTAAGTTGATGACAACTTTACACTGCTGTAATTCTAGAAAGATCCGTGAAGGTTCCATCTCTACAATCAACATGGCTGAGAAATGTCACATCTGTGGTCATGAATGCACCTTTTTTTTCAGTTTTCAGCTTTTCTATATCAACTGTGTGACGAATTTATTATTATATATTTATTTTAATATCAATGTTTGTTTATATTAAATCTATATTTAGAAATGTTCATAACTTATACAGTTAGATATATATTGCGAAATTCTCGCCTATTCTTTAAAGTTGTAGAAGATTCTCGAGTGTAAGAATCAACAATATATGTGTGTACGTAAACGCTAACGTAACTTTGTATTCTTATTTAATCTAAATTTTCGAGAAACTCTCCACACGTCTATAAATATAACCAACGCGACGCACCTTAAAAAAAAGAGTATCTATTATTGGTTTGGTATAGTTGGTGTGCTATAAACTTCGGAAGCTATAACTGTGATTGGTACAGCGCTTATTAATCAGAAAACATAAGATATTTGACTAGGAACATTTATAAATTTCTAACCTTACAAACCATTTAACTTCAATGGATTCACATCGGACATTAGTACTTTTACGAAAACATAACTTAACGTCACCGGTAGGAAAAATATCGGCGTGTGATCAGCGAGAACTACAGGGCTAGGTAGCTCCCTATTAAGTGAATTGTACCTACAACAACTCGAAATTAACTCGCTCATCGTGAACTCTCGATAAGACATCAAGGAAGTTCCAGACTAGAAAGAATACTTTATATTGCTTGTAAATTTTAAAACTTTTGTATATAAATCATTGTTTGTAATAATTATTTGTGATAACTGTTATTGTAAATTGTATTATTGTTTGTGTAGTAAAATATATTTGTATTAAAAAGAAGAAAACTGTGTGTATCAATCTTGTTGGCAAATATCATAAATTGGAGATATATCGGTATATATTTAACTACTAAATTTAAATTATCATTTAGCTTGGTTTCAAACCATTCGAAATTGTAATACATAACAACTAGAAGACAATTTTCAGATACTCAGCCAAATGTGTACCCAATTATCAAGTGGTATTCAACAGGGACTATGTATTTCTCTTACTATATTTCCTTCAGTTTCTCAAAAGTGGTGGATGCATTACACATGCCAAATGGAATAATGCAAAAGTTATATTAGCCATCTTCTGTAAAGCAGTCTTAGATCTACTTTTACCATCCAGATTGACTTGCCATTATCCAAATGCCAAGTCTCAAGAGTTGAACTATCGGGCTCCTTCCAATGTAATGACTCGTACATCTGTTCATGGAAATAGAAATACATCAGTACGCGTTACTATGTTTACTCATCAAAAATCAACACAGAACCAGGACGTATCTTCTTTCTTTCTATAATCATTAGGGAAGATGACCAAGCACTTTCTAAAGGATGTATGATCACATCCTTTAACATCTACTTATATCAGCACTGGTTACCTTCCTAGTGTTTCAGGAAAGCTGGCTATACCTATATCTATATGATATTGTGTTACTGTTGTTCTGGTCCCAACAAAAGGCCCGGCATGGCCAGGTGGTTAGGGTTCTCGACTTTATCCAACCTTGGACAAAATAACCGTCCGAGCTAACGTTGCTTTCATTTTTGGACTGGAAACAGTATCTTTCATGCATGGGCTCTATTTCTGTATGACAAGGCACTGATGCACTAGATTTTATCTGTAGCAAACAGTGGGACAACACTTGTGTAAATAGTACCACTATGACTTCCTCTTTCACGGACACTTATACAGTTCACTGTTCCTGGGCTCAACCTGACTGGCTTTGGATAACTCTCCCATGGAACATCAGTTCATTAATTCTGACAGATAAGATGTGGAGTAAATGCAACCTAATGATGTCGATGCTAAAAGGTAGATAATACATAGTATGCTTGCATACTACAAATTCACTTTTAGATATGTTATAGACTTGTTTATTTAGGACACAATAAAATACTTGAAATTCACTAAAAATACATTTATTTGGTATAAAGCAACATAGTTAACTAATTTATCGATATATTTCTTTTAGCTACAAGGAAACACTATGATTATTTTATTATAAGAAAGGAATATGCAATATCGTAGTGATGCATTTAATTGAAAAATATGCAAACAGAGAGGCACGAGGACATTTCAAACAATGTTAGCAACACATTTTAGAAAAAATAATATGCTTATACCTCCGTTACCACTGACTTTTGGGATACATCATGAACACACAGTTGAAGCTAAGGGAGTGGACATGTTTAATTGAGTTTCAAGCTACATTAATATTAATAACCGTGCTTAATCAAAAGACCGGAACACTTCTACGATTGATTAAGACACGTTTAATTGGGAGAAAAGAACACACTTCAAGCTAGTTTAACATTAGCGATACCTTTAATTAAGGTAAAATAATTATTTCCATGCTACAATAATGACACGTTTAATCGAGAGACATCAACACATTTCAAGCTACATCAGTGACACATTTAAGTGTCAGATACAGACACAAACTATGTTAGCGACACACTTAACAGGGGGAGGCACAAACACAGTAAACTACATTAGCAACACACTTAATTTAGAAAAAAGAAGACGCCTGTAGCTTAGTGACTGACGTTTGGGAAACATCAAGAATAAACAATTGAAGGTAAGTAAGATAATGGACGTATTTAATTAAGGGACAATAACACACTTCAAGTTACATTAGTGGCACGTTTAATTGAGAGCCAAGAACACGCTTGTGACACTTTGATTAGGAAACAGGAAAGCATTTCAAGCTATTTTAGCGACACATATAATTAGGAGAAAAAATTATTTCAAACTACGTTATTGGCATAATTAATTAGAATATTTTGTTTATTTGTTGTTGATCCCAAAGCTACACAATGAGCTATCTGTACTGTGCCCACCACGAGTATCAAAAGCCGCTTTTAAATGTAATGAGTTCTCAGACTTACTATTGAACCACTGGAGGAATTAATTAGCGACACATGTAAAGGAAACATTTTACACATCAATATGTGACATCAACTTAAAAAGAGAAATTTAAAAACTATCCGACCTATAAAAGAAAAGACTAGTTCAGCATAATCTTCTCTCACTTGCGCCCTTCTTACGCCCTTCCGAAATAACTTTTCTTTTTAGTCCTCAATCTGTGACTGGACAGTATATAGGAAATCATCATCACTCTGAAATCTTCAACCTTTCAGAAATATTTTAAGATTAGGAAAGATAAAAGAGCCACTTGAAGCTAAATCTGGTGAGTAAAGGGAGAGACTGAGTAATTGGAAGCCAGCATCGTGGGTAACGTTCAAAGTATCACGCAATTTGTGAGCTGGGCCATTGTCCTGATGGAAGAGCACATCTTTTTTAAGCAATCTTGATTTCTTGACGCAAATTGTTGAATAAGGATGCATAGTAATCCCCTGTAATGATATGATTCTTTTCCAAATAACCAACTACTAAAATGCCCTTGGCATCCCAAAACATTGATGTCATGATCTTCTCAGCAGAGAGTTATGACTTCAACTTCTTTGGGGTGAGTAAACTTTGTAGTGTTTTCATTTCAAACTTTGCATTTTTGCCTCTGTGTTGAAGTGGTGAAGCTACGTTTCATCCATAGTTACGAAACTATTGAAACCTTTGGAGTAGGCGTTGGCTTTCAACAACTCTGATCTGTTTCTGCTCAGATAACAACATTTTTGGAACCCATCTGACACTAACCCTACTCATGCCCAAACTGTCACTCAAAATGCTAGCTACAGTATTTGACGCTTCCTCTGCTAACTTTATAATGCTAATTCTTCTATCATATATAATCAAACCACGAATTTTATCTACAATTTCTGTTATGGTCAATGTCGACGGGCGACCTGACCTCCGATCATCTTCACGTGATTGTCTAACGAGCTTAAGCTCAGCACGTCACTTTTTTACTGTTGAATCTGCCCTCTACTAGTGCTGCCTCCTTGTCCTGGTGGATTTCTTACGTTGTCATTTTCTCTTTATCAAAATATCTTATCGATTTTATCCATGACGTTTAACAACGTGCGCTTCTTTCCTTTGAAAACATACAAAATAAGCTTGTTATGTTATATGTTACGTGTTATTTACTCATAAAAAGGTTCAAGATTAATATTTATCTGAAAAAAAAATCAAATATTCCAGTTTTTGTTTTTAGGTCGGGCTACGAACTTTTCGGACAACCCTCGTAAAATGTCTGAGACCTTTCGCAAATACATGTGTAAACAGGAGATGCATAAGTTACATGCGCGAGCACGAATATAAACATAAACCAGTTAGATGCATGGTAGCAGAAGATAAATAAATGTTTTACGATCTGTAAATGAGCGCCATGTGATTACGTGTTAGAATCTCAATCATTAGAACCACAAAGGTGTATCATTCTTCGTGCTATGTTGTCATTACAGAAATTGATCGTTGGAGTTGTACATGATTTGCTGCGGTGATTTCCGAGAAGGGATCTCCGAACATTTTCAATATTTCGAATATAAAACGTACATTTCAGGTAGAGTTATTACATTATTATAATTAAAACAAAGTGTTTTAGCTCTGCCAAATTGTTTTGATGCAAGTTATAAGTATTTTCGTACTAGTTTTTTAAATATCCCTATATGTAAATCAAACACATTGAACGTAAATATAGAAATATTCCACAATGCATCATTTTATTAAAACACGTTAATAAAGCGCTTAATTGACGGACAGTAACACAGTCGAAACTTCGTTTATAACGTGTAACTAAGGAAGCCAAGTATATACTTTGAATTATCTTATACGTAGCGACACGTTAAGATACCAGAACAGAGCTTAAACTTGTTTAAACGTGTCACTAAATAAAGTGTGTTCTTGTCTCTCATTTAAACATGTCATAGTAGTTTAAGATGTGTTCTAATCTCCTGATTAAATGTGTCGCTAACATAGTTTGATCTTTGTTCTTGTCTCTCGGTTAAGGGTGTCGCAAGTGTAGTTTATAGTGTGTTCTTCTCTCTCAACTAAACATATGCATAAAGTAGTTTGAAGTACGTTCTTTATGTCTGCCAAATGTGTCGTTTAGTTAGTTCCAGAAATATTCTTATTCTTCAATTAATATTTTCGCAAACGTAGACCGATGTTGCCTCTCAATTAAATGTATCAAACAAGAAGTTTGAAAAGTGTTCTTGTCTCCTAATTAAACGTTTCGCTTACCTAGTTCGAAGATTACTGGGCCAAACACTGTCCAATAGCTAGCGTGCCGGACTGAGGTACCGTGGTTCGCAATCATTAGCACCAAAAAACAAAATTTGTACTCCGAATTTTGTGGCCGTGGGTACATTATAAGAGTATTGTTTGTTTGTTTGTTTTGGATTTCGCGCAAAGTTACACGAGGGCTATCTGCGCTAGCCGTCCCTAATTTGGCAGTATACGACTAGAGGGAAGGCAGCTAGTCATCACCACCCACCGCCAACTCTTGGACTACTCTTTTACCAACGAATAGTCACTTTATAACGCCCCCACTGCTGAAAGGGCGAGCATGTTTGGTGTGACGGGGATTCGAACCAGCGACCCTCGGATTGTGAGTCGAGCGCCCTAACCACTTGGCCATGCCAGGCCCATTATAGGAGTAACTATGAAACGAGTTTGCGATCAGTGGTGTTGACTAGCTGCTTTCTCTCTAGTGTACCACTTCAAAATAATGGACGATTAATGCAGATACTTCCCGAGTAGCTTTGCGCGAATTTGAATAAACAAATCGAAGTGTATTCTTGCCATTCAATTAAACGTGTCGCTAAAAAATTGAATCATTTACTTTTCTTTTACTTAAGTGAGAGACAAAAACATAACACTTTAAGCTACGTTAACGACACCTTTAATTAGTAGACAATATCACACTTCAAACTTTGTTAGTGGCACGTTTAATTCACACGCAATAGCGATACTTCGATAAAGTCCCCCATTCGAAACTGATAGAATGTCTTGAAGCCATAGGTTTAGATGGTAAGGACATTAGGCTTATTATAAACCTGTATTGAGAACAAACGGCAGCCATAAGATCAGACAATGAGTTATCGTCATTCATTGACGTAAGAAGAGTGCCAGATACGGATATGTGATCTCCCCTTATCTCTTTGACACATATACAGAAGTGATATTCAGCGACAGACAAGGAACAGAAGGACTAGCCACAGGTGGCATGAATGTAAATAATCTAAAATATGAAGATGGTGGTGCTATTGGCTGAAAATATTGGAAAAAATGCAACCAATTATAGATGAAATTATAGACAAAAGTTAGGAATGTGGATTTAATATGAATCTTAAAAAAAACAAACAAAGACAATAGTTTAAGCAATAAGAAACAAAAGCCCAAAGCTAAAATAATAATAAACGGAAAGGAACTTGAACAAGTTAAGAGTTTTACTTACCTTGGACAATTAGTTACGGAATATGGCACATGTGTAGAAGAGATAATGAAAAATTGCTGTTGCGAAAATCGCTTTTATCAATATTTAAAAAATTCTGACATCTAGAAAACTAACTAAAATTAGAATCATGAAATGCTTCATGTTGTCAACACTGTCGTATGGTGCAAACTTGGACAAACAATGAAAGTATAGAAAAAATATGTGTGTGTGTGTTTTATATCAAAACTACATTGGGCTATCTTCTGTGTTCACCGAGGGGAATCGGACACCTGATTTTAGCATTGTAACTCCTTAGAATTACCGCTGTACCACCGGGGGGACAAAAATGGAGGGAAAGAAAGCATGTTTATGAGACTGGGATTCGAACCCGCGACCCTCAGATTGCGAGTCAAGCGCCCTATCTACTTGGCCATGGCGGGCTTGGACGATAAAGAACAAAATCAGAGGATAATATCAAAAAGTGAACGGAAGAAGTGTTGGCAGTTTATTGTAGTCATCCTCTGTAACAGAGATGACACAAAATGAATGAACAGCGACACCTCTTATTGAGAGACAAGAACAGTTAAATGTGAGGTAGGAGAAAACAAGTAAATGTTTCATAATCAGACAGTTTTTTTACTTGATTATGTGTTTGAATCCTGTTCCTTAGATCCTTGGGCGTGTTGCTTTTGTTACGTCAAGTTGGTCGTTATATAGATCAACAAGGGTAATTTTACAACTTCCAACATTTCAATCAAAAAATGCGCGAATTAAGTGCATGTAGATTTATCACATTATCATTAACTCCAATTACGTAAACCTGTTTCATTTCTTTGATGCAAGATTTTTTCCTTTCATTTTTAATATTTTAATATTCTCAAGAGTAAATAAAACACATTATATTGTAATTTTTGGGAATGTTCTACGAGACACCTTTTGCAATAATTTCCATTTTAATTTAGCAGAGAAACATGTAAATAGATGAACAAGTAATCTACGAAAATTGAAGAACCAAGCAATATCTTATAATTCTTACCGATTTTTTCGCTTTTGATAGATTAATATCATGATCAACAGGAAAATTTTGACATCTATCACAGCTGTAGCTTGTGGATAAACAAGCAAACTTCTAAATTATATCCAAGTATTGAACGCTGTTTGTTTCATTTTCAGATGTCTAAGTCATAAGAGCAAATGAAATAAAACATATGAAATGTCAGTATGTAAGCAGTTTACAGCTTTCAACAAGTATAATAAATCGCTCAGAGCACATTTAGGCTGTGTTGTAGATGAACTCCTGAAAATTATAATTTTGACCAATCAAATTGCATCTTCGGGGAAGTACAAGCAATGTTTGAAAGTAAAATTTATAGTAGTATTTGAAAGGTAGTGTTGTATAGATGAACTCCCAAAAGAAATAATTGCAACCAATCAAATCTATTCTTATAGCAAGACATGAAATTGTTTAATCATCATACAATCCTTGATGGTAAAGATTTTTTAGTAATGCAACATAAACGTAGTCCGTACAGCGCTTATCCAATCAGCTATATAGTTTTCATGTTATGGCAATGCCGGAAAACGTCTGAACTTTGTTGTGGGTTGTATTATGTGAATTAGATAAAACAAATGCCGAATAACAATTGCATGTAGAAGTCGCTTCATTTATCTTACATCACAAACTGGCTGACATCTTACCAAGTTACCTCAGTTAACTCACATCACAAACTGGCAGACATCTTACCAAGTTACCTCAGTTAACTCACATCACAAACTGGCAGACATCTTACCAAGTTACCTCAGTTAACTCACATCACAAACTGGCAGACATCTTACCAAGTTACCTCATAAGATAAATAAGAAAAATTATTAACTGCTGTTTTGTATGCATACCTCCGTGCATGAAAAAAAAAATAGAAAACATCACGTTACAGTTCGCTGATGAGAAGGTTATCAGGTAAATTTTTAGATAAATGCATTAACTCTACAAAAAACTAGTACACTAATGTTTTAACCCAAAAATCTATCTGTACGTAAGGTAAATCGTAGTTAATTGATTGATATAATATATATATATATATATACTAATGCAGTAGTATGTCGTTGCAGATGCAAATCTCTTTCGTTCAAGGCAAATTTCTGAACACTCGACTAATGCAATGTCGCAATGGTAGACTTATAGCTGAGACTGAAGAAATATATAGATATGTCAAAGACGTTTCTGAAATAGAGAGTTAATATACATAACTAGATTGTTAAAGGACACAATCTTACAATGTACTTTAGGGAAACAGAAAATATTTCACAGCTATTAAGAAAGCAATGAGTTGAGAAACTATATCACAACCTCATTCAGAGAAACGCTTTTATTCAGAAAGCAACAGCTTTGATAACAAAAGAGAGCTCTCTCCGACTCAAAACTCCGTGGTGATTACCTGAGAGTATCTTTTTGTAGCACTAACAAGATAATAAACAAGGATTTAAGTCGGTGTAAGTTTACAAACCAGCACTTTACAAGCTTCCAAACACACCTAAGTATAAAAAGTTGTTTTGATAAATTGTAAAAAAAAAGTTGGCCAAAGGAAGTAGATTCACAGCAATTCCATTCGATCACATGAAGTTCCAAGGGACGTTTATGTTTTTGTACTTAAATGGGATCTTGAAAGTCTACGTGCCCGCACACTAGAGGATCTGTGAAAAGT
The DNA here is from genome assembly GCF_000517525.1 of Limulus polyphemus. Lineage (NCBI taxonomy): Eukaryota > Metazoa > Arthropoda > Merostomata > Xiphosura > Limulidae > Limulus > Limulus polyphemus. The sequence goes on along the minus strand of NW_013665782.1, from coordinate 495,661 downwards.
TGATTAAGATATATGGTCTAAGATAGATCTCATCGCCCTTCGCAAAAGCTTGTTATAATAGCACAAGTGTTTGACCATGACCATCGGACTGACCGACGATGAAAAAAGAAATTCTAGTGACATCATGAGACCTGTTACATCATTGTTATAAAGTACAACTAACCTCAGAAATGGTGTAAGTAATGTTAGTACGGGGAAAATTATTAAAGTAATTTAAACTGGTTATATTTTTTGTCTAATGTGAAGTATTGAGTTATCATTTTATTTTTTAGATTTCGTCTTCAGTAAAATTAACATTTATTTATTCTAATAGGTATATCCAAGATATGCATAAGCCATATTTCTGTACTTTGGCTTTTCTTTGTAGTTGCTGGAAAAGATAATGTTCAGGTTGAAATCCTTTAACAGCATTTAGCAACGTAATACAATTTGCAGACAAGTGCTTATATAGACGTATACTTTTATACAGAAGTTTTATCTGAAATGATAATCGACTACCCTTTCCTTGTTTAATGCCAGTTATCAACCTTGTCGTGATAGCATTGGTATCTAACTCATTAATCAATCCATTCTAATCATTGTAGGTTATATCTTTAACACTTGGTATACTTGTAGTCAGTTTGCTATATAAAATTAGCTTAATTTGTTTATAAGTTGCTTTTTAGTTCTGATATATATATATATATATATATAGTCTTTAC
>NW_013665782.1:491243-493960 GCF_000517525.1 Limulus polyphemus | reverse complement strand
TATATATATATATATATATAGCTTACTTTTACTAGCAGCAAAATATTTGCCTGTAAAATTAACAGTGAATAGAATGGAAGTTTGGGCTCGACAAACAATAGTCCGATAGCTCTGGACAAGTAAGCATTGCATTCACACTAGTTGCCAATATGTCACACTAGTCTTATGATACTATTTTCGTGGCTTAATATTTCTTCTTATTTTTTTAGTTTTCCATATACTCGTACGTTTGAATTGAGTTTTCACGGCGAAACGCCGATATTAATTTCTAAAGCTCAGAATGCTCAAATCGTCTATTTCTGAAAGCATAAAAGAAAGCAAGTTAATCAAAGTCAAGCAGAAAACTCTTTTCTTTATCTGCTGGTCAACATTGGTACACCTCTCAGATTGTTTTTTCGAAGACTACAATCGCAATATCGTACCAATCAGAAGTGTCTTGGGATATGTGTACTTTATACTTACAATATTTATGTTTTTTATCATTGTAATGACTTTATAGTTATAGCCATAGCTGTCAAGTCTTGAAAACATAGTATTTTATTCATATATTGTTTTATTAGGAACATTTCTTGTGCGACTAGCTCTGGGTTATAGTGACCTATAAGAAAGTAGATATAGCTTTGATTTCACGTTCAATGAGCAATGAATAAAATTACTGATGTACAAATACAAAACTGTTGGACCTGATGCAGTAAACATTAGTGGAACATGTTTTTATGTTTATCCTTCAAACAGTTTATTTCCAGTTTAGTTTTAAGTTGATGATAAATATGAAATATAGATAAATATATACAACAGGTTTAATTTGAATACCAATGTATTACATTATATGTTCCTGATATTAATGAAAAAACGGTAATTTTTCCGTAACAATGGTATTAAATATATATATATATAAATTATTTCAATTCAGGTGTTAACTTATTGCTTTTTTTGTAACAACCATATACACTACTCCCAAAAATTAAGGGATAATGAGGTTTGTTTAAATTTGTATATTTTTAGATTACCAATGTTTTGCAAATTTAATGTTTATTGTAGAGGATTACATTAATCCTACCTAGGGCTTTCAAGTTTATGGACTGATAATTCCTTTATGAGAAAATACTCAAATTCTGCAAAACAAAGGGTTAGTTTTAATTGATTAAGAAAGATGCTCACTATTGAAATAATGCTAGGTTTATGGGTGTTTTTGGTGGTTTTGACTTTTGCAAAGAGTGTGCATGCTGTTAAAACCAATTAACCGAAAGTGGAGTTTGTATAGCCTTTACACTGCTACAAGAGAGCCGCACCCATACTGAAGTGGCACAGGTCATGGAGGTGTCACAATCTGTGGTCAGTAGCTTGTGAGGCAGATATTATGCCACAGGAGAATACACCAAGAGGTTAGGCAAGGACCGCAGTAGACGACCGATATCTGAGGAATTCAGCCCTTAACAACCGCACCAGCAGCGCCAAGAGCCTCAGAAACAAGTTTGAGTAAGCCACTGGAATACGTGTATCGTGCTCAGTGGTCAGGAACAGGCCCCATGATACTGGGATCAGCTCCAGGATACCATTTAGTGTCCCTGTACTAAGTTTAAGGCACCGAACAGCCCGAATGGAATTTGCCCAGGAACATGTCACCTACACCTTTCAGCAATGGGCCCTCGTTCACAGATGAGAGGAGGTTCTGTGTATATTCAAGTGATCAAAATTTGAGGGACTGGAGACGTGAAGGAGAGCGATATTCGACCTTGTTCACAGATGAGAGCAGGTTCTGTGTATATTCAAGTAATCAAAATTTGAGGGACTGGAGACGTGAAGGAGGTCTTGTTTCGACCTGTAAAATTGTTCACCATGATGCCTTTTGGGGGGGGGGGGCTCAATCATGTTCTGGGGTGGCAGCTACATGTAGAGGCTTACAGACCACTACCTGTAACATTGTTCACCATGATGCCTTTGGGGGTGGCTCAATCTTGTTCTGAGGTGGCAGCTACATGTAGAGGCGTATAGACCTATACCTGTAACATTGTTCACAATGATGCCTTTGGGGGGGCTCAATCATGTTCTAGGGTGGCAGCTACATGTAGAGGCGTACAGACCTCTATGTGGTGGGTGGAGAATCCCTGACAGCCAGACTTTACATGGATGAGATCCTGCTCTCCATTGTTTGCTCTTTTGCTGATGCTGTCGAAGATGAATTCGTGTATCAGTAGGCTAACACACGTACTCATAACGCCAGGATCACGAAGCAATTTGTTTCAAAATAAAAGAATAGATTTACTTGATTGGCCTGCTAAGTCACCGAACTTACATACGATTGAGCATGTGTAGAACTTGTTAGGGAGAGCAGACAACCTGTTCATACGGTTGTCCACGAGCTCCCCTCATCCAGGGGTGGACTGTGTTGCCACCAGCAAATCATCCGAAATGTAAAATTTCTTTCATACTTTTGCAGCTTAATATTGACATTTTTCGTTAGTTTTGCTTTTTTTTAATTTGTAAATGCATTTTTAGACTTGCTTTGTATTGTTTACCTGTGATAATTGTAATAAACAAGTTTCGTTAATATTGAATATCTCTCTTTGTTTGTTTATTCAAATAAAAAACATACCAAGACTTCATTATGCTTTAATTTTTGTGAGTAGTGTAGTTAACGCTCTTGAAACTGACTGGAGTTTAAATAAGCGTATCATTTTTAAATATTTATTATGCAAAGTATTTACGATAAGATT
>NW_013665782.1:488578-490941 GCF_000517525.1 Limulus polyphemus | reverse complement strand
GCTAGGCATCACCACCCACCGCCAACTCTTGGGCTACTCTTTTACCAACGAATAGTGGGATTGACCGTCACATTATAACGCCCCCACGGCTGAAAGGGCGAGCATGTTTGGTGTGACGGGCAGACATCAGTTATTGTCATGATTAGTAGTATATACGATTAACTAAGTCTAATTACTAATTAATTCTATATATAACTAGATACTGATTCCTTACTAGTTTTTATCCTATACATTTCAAATGCTAATCTGCTTCCGTCCTAATGGAAGCCCTAATAATGATTATTTTTGTGGTAATAGAGGCTGGAAATCACTCCAAAGTTTTCTTAACGGAAGACTGCTGCGTTATCCAAACAACTAATGTCTCCCCATTTATAACTTGATTCAATTAACCATTTCAATGTTTTAAAGGGGTATCCAGATTTGCTGACTGTATTATCGGTTAGGTATGTGTTAGTAGGCTTTTTTTTAATCTTTATTTTTCTCATGTGTGACTCATATCCTATTATTTTAGTATTATTCCAATTTAACATATAATATATCTGCAATAACCCATCACATCAGAGAAGAAGATCTAGTAATTGAATAATACACAAGATTTCATCAAGAAAACCGAGGATCGAAACCTGGTCAACCAAAACAGAAAATAATTCCTCTAGTAGTTCTTTGAAAGCAAATCAGCAAGCGAAACGTAGGATAAAACTAATTAGTATCAAGTTTTATGTATTTATATTAATTAGTATCTAGTTTTATGTATATATATTAATTAGTATGAAGTTTTATGTATATATATTAATTAGTATCAAGTTTTATGTATATATATTAATTAGTATCTAGTTTTATGTATATATATATTAATTAGTATCACGTTTTATGTATATATATTAATTAGTATCTAGTTTTATGTATATATATTAATTAGTATCTAGTTTTATGTATATATATTAATTAGTATTTAGTTATATATATATATATATATATTAATAATTAGTATCTAGTTTTATGTATATATATTAATTAGTATTTAGTTTTATATATATATATTAATAATTACATTTATGTGCTCATATACGCTACTAGACATGACAACGATTATATTTCGCTATCATGTGTTAGTAATGTTATTTCATTGCCTATTGTACACAATATAAAAAACTTTAATAAGCAATAGTTATTTCACTAAATAAATAAAACGCCGAACATCCTAATTTTTTTCACCACTTGCTTATATTTGCTATTAAATCTAAATTCTATTATTTTATGTTTTTTCTCGGACACAACTTTTAATTGCACTAACTAATAGATACAGATAAGGATTAATTTGAGTTCAAAAATCACCATATGTTTACAATATTTTACGTCGATAATTTGTTTGGCCTCATTACATTATTTGCAATGCAACTATCTAACTATATAATGAGTGATTTTTATTAGGTATAGGAAAAATTAGAAATAAATTTTCTTCGGAAAACTAATAAAATCTCTTACTCAGAAAGGGAAATAGCAGGTGTGCTTCTCGCCAAAGAAGTCAAAATTTGCGACAACAACAAAAAAAAAACATACAGTGTAGCCACGTGTAACCCTATTTTCATTTGCGAGTGTGTCATGAGCTGCGATTTCCCCCAAGTTAAAAAAAAAAGTGGGATAACTTATATTTCCTTAACAGAACCGCCTGGAACGCGTCAAATTACAGGGCACAGATGGACAAATACAAGACTTCTGAAACCTGTACCGGCGAGTATTGAATGTCATTATATTTTTAAGGCATTTGCGCATCTTACAGAAATGTTTTTTTATCATAGTAAATGAGGTATGGTGATGACAATGTCTTGTTTATCTAGCTATGTAAAAATATTATATGGGAAGAAACAAAAAGAGAAAATATTTCAGAATTCTAGATAATTCAAGTAGGTAATAACAGCATTTTATTTTTATAGAAACTGACACTAATATTGAACAACAATTAGAAAACAGTAATCCTGGAAAGGGGAAAACAGTTGCATGTAGCTATTGGTAACCGTTTCTTATTTATGCTGTTATCGATGTTATAAAGTAATTATCTTATATTCGTTTTATTGTTTTTGTTTTAGCTCAAACTTACACAATAGCCTATCGGCAATCTGTTCATCGCAAAGAATCTAACACCGGATTTTAGCATTGTAAGTCTGTAAACTTACCCCTGACCCACAGAGGAACATCCTTTAAATTAATATTTAAATCATTTAAACTTTTATATAGACAACTCGTGTAGATATTATAAAAGTAAATTACAATGCAACGTTTTGTGGTGAAACAAAGGATTATAATTTAAGTATCATTTCAAGAGACATAATCAAGTTGACCTTACACATTTCGTTCATCGTTAG
>NW_013665782.1:471637-487578 GCF_000517525.1 Limulus polyphemus | reverse complement strand
AATCTATGAAAACATATTTAAGATTAAGGCAAATTGTTTATTTACAGAATTTTGTTAACTAAATGTAAAGTTATTTTCTAACTTTACTCTTATTTACATTTTGCTTTTTATCTAAGACAGTGGCATTTAAGGTTTTATACATTTGGGCAGTGTGTTTGAAACTGTCTTAAAAATTTGGTAAAGGCACATGAGAGATCTGTTGCGTCATCGAGGTCACGTGACTGGTGTGGCGCCACCTATTTTCTAGAACTATCCTGTACCTTGGCGAATGCTCTAGTATTTACTAGATATAGGGTAGTCTGGTATATAAAAGAGTGTGACAACGTGACGGAGGATAATGTGTGTGTAGGTAATGAGTAATTGAACTGCAGTCAGAGAGAGACGTATTGTTGAAGTTAACGTTCGTTGATATAGCGTTTGTTTTAGCGCGATTGTTGAAAACAAGTGTATCGTAAAGTTATATTCGGAAAGAATAAACCAGTTTTATGAAGTAAATACTTGTGTCGCTAAAGTTTCGTCGGAACGAAGTTACGGAAAATTAATTAACAAACGGAGACGTAACAATATAATAAAGATTATTATGAATCATGCATAGAATGCCAGATGCAGAAAAAACTAGTCCACTTTTTAGGAATGCTCCCTTACAGAGAATGTCAAGTTTAACTGTACCTTTTCAGTTAATAGTTATGGATATCTTAGGGTCTCTGCCTGAATACTATACATTAAACAAATATGTCTCAGTAGTCGCAGACTACCTGACTAGATTTCCGGAGACAATATGCTTACCGGATCAGAAAACATAAAGAGGAGGAAGTATTTTGAAGTCTCTTATTCGGCACTGCTACATTATATTATTTTGAATAATTAAATAAAAAAGGCAGATTAACAGACACGTATCAAAATAAATAATGCATTTGTTAGGGGAGTAAGCAACTATAATTAATTCACTAAATCAAATGTTATAGTTACATATTAAAGGGCCCCAGTGGCACAGCAGTTTGTCTGCGAACTTACAACGCTAGAAAATGGGTTTCCATACCCGTGGTGGGCAGAGCCCAGATAGCCCATTGTGTAGCTTTGTGCTTAACTTCAAACAAACATATTAAAGGAGGTTAGACAAGTGAGACTAGTAATTGTCTTCAATAAGCCGACTCAATAAACAATAGAATAAAAACAAATGTATAAAGTTAGTGCAGAAATGTTCACTTTGAACATTAGGTGTTTGCTATAGAGGATTGTCAAACAGAATTAGTTTGGTTAGTACAGGCACGTGATGTAATTGAGATAAACGTGAGTCTGTATTTTTTATCATCTTAAAAATTAAAACATGTATTGGATGAAATCGAAGAGAAATTATTTCAACTCTTACAGTTTGCTTTCCCAGTACATAGTGATAGCATTTATATGTATTATTCTTGAGTTAATATCAAGGCAGCCACTCTGAAGAATACCTTAAGAACTCTTACCCAGATATCTTTAAAGGCAACAGATATATTGTTTACATTATACAAGATAGTTTCCTTGCCGGTTGGAATAAATAATTCATTAGCATTAGTGACAAGAATTGAAAAACTACCTAGCTGTTTCAAGCAATCAACATACTTACTTACAAATGACAAAGAGTGGTTTTATAGTATATCGAAGCATCTAAAGGAATCTATAACCCAAAGCTCAAGAATACATTCATTATCAACACTATCGTGTAATTTTATTACGTACTATTTTCAGCAATAAAAGGTAAAATATGAGAAAAGGATAATTATCTATTTATATTCATATAACTCAAACATCAGGTAGTTGGTTAGTTAATGGTGAAGTATAATTATCTATGATATGTTCAAAGTCAGATGTACATCGAAAATTAACAGACTATTAACGCAAAATGTTATTTTATTAAATCCGTGAAGTCCATGACAAATTGTATAATAAGGTAAGTTTCGTTACTATTAACAATACTTATGGGATATATTATTTTCAGATACATGCATTGGTTGGTAATGCATGATGTCAAATAGTAGGGGAGAGAGGTTTCTTGAAGTCACTCAGGACGGTTTTCTTATGGTCAGAGAACCAATCAGGAGGATGTGATTTTAGATTTACTGTTAACCATTAATGAGGATATGTTTACAAAAGTTAAACTGGGGAAACATTCGAGTTAGACTAATCATTGCATAAGTAACTTTGATATGTTGCTAGATTTAGATAAATAATGAAAAGAAATTTTCAAAAAGTTAATTTTGATGCCATTGAGACAAGATTTATCATTAGTGAATTGAGATAACGAGTTAAACGTTGAACTGGAACGGATTCGGGAATTTGTTAGATATAAATTGTTTTTAATTCAAGACAGGCACGATCATACAAATCAGAAAACTATAATAAGAAAAATCAAACCAAATTGTCTTATTAAAGACACAAGGGATAAAATGAGGAATAAATACTGTAAGTACAAATTAACAGATAAGTTAAAAATTTACAAAGCTATAGAAAATTAATTTGGTTAAAAATAGTTAGAAAAATGTTACGTCTCTGGTCGTTTGTTAATTCCCGTAAAAATTCTTTCCGAGGAACTTATATTTAAATCATTTAAACTTTTATATAGACAACTCGTGTAGATATTATAAAAGTAAATTACAATGCAACGTTTTGTGGTGAAACAAAGGATTATAATTTAAGTATCATTTCAAGAGACATAATCAAGTTGACCTTACACATTTCGTTCATCGTTAGAGGTAAAACATTCAAATTATACTTCAAGAACAATTCTAGACACACAGCAATTTTGATAACGTAATATATTAAATTAATTAAGTTAAAAGGTGAGAGATAAAGCATAATATAATTTATCAGTTCGTAATGCAAATACATAAGGCCCAATATAAAATGATTTTAAGGAATTCTAATTATAAGCAAATAAAGATATTAAAAAATTATGCAATGGACTTTACTGGGTTAATTTAAGTAGAAGTTGTGTACAATCTACGTTCTTTAAAGTTAACTGTAAATATGACAAATACAAGTTTGGTTTAGCCATGGTTTCACTTATATCACTTTAAATATGAATACGTTTGAAACTAGACTATTGAATAATATCATTTAGAAACCACGTATGTGGATGATACACTCACTGTATGGCGAGGCGATAATGATATTATAATGAACTTTCTTGAATAAGCAAACCCTTGCCATTGTGGCATTACCTTCACTGTTGGACATAAACCCTTCGGCCCACCACCTCCACTTAACGTCCTCGTCACAAGAGGAGAAAATTTAAATATTTCAACTACTGTTTTCTAGAAACACAACCCCATCACAACCCCACCACACATTGAATCTCAACCTTTTTTTGTATAAAATGTCGACTTTCTATTAATTTGTTTGTAAAATTTCTTAAAACATTTTCTACTGATTATTAATTCAACGAGAAAATTATTTTATAATGCATTACAAAAGATAGAGGGTACGACGATAAAGTAATCGACCTAACCTTAAAAAAAATGCAAGAACTGGATTCGTGAAAGACGGAACTAATCCCATTTGTTCAAACCATAAATAAGTTGTGTGTACTATATATATTCGATGTCATTACAAAACTGAGTTAAGTTCTTTCGAAATATATTCAAACAAACACATTCTATTTAACTAACTTAAAATTTATATAACAGCCAATACCGAATACGTTACAAGTTACAATCCATTGACGTTTCTCGTAACTATTTTTTTTTATCTAATTCGATTGTTTAGTATTAATGATACCATATATATCAATTCAAAGAATTGAAAAGTTATTATAACCTGCACTGTAGACGTCATGATAAAATCAAGTGCACTAACGAAACAACGAAGGTTATATTTTATTTGACGAGAATAATATCCGAAACTTAGATATCGAAAGCATGAAATAAAATTTTCAACATTTGTAATTATTCTATATTTCTACTTCCGTACCATTGTAAAAACTAGCAGAAACAGATGTTTGTGCTAGTAATTACCAATCGTGGTAATAAACTGTAATATTTTTAAGAACTCCAGTTTCTCAGTATTACATTTAAATATTACACCAATGAAGATATAATCAAACCGTCACGTACAGTTTTAGTGAGAGTCGTGTTCTTGTTGTGAGGAGAGTAATTTTATTTAAAACTGTGTTATATTATAAAGAAATGGTTGTTGCACATACTACAGTTATTTTTCTAATTGCTTGAATCTTGAATACCCAAAGTGTGAAATTTGTTATGCATATTTTTGTGGTGTCATTCAATAGATGGCGGAGGAGTTTTGGTTAGATACATAGATACTGACATACACGTTGCGTCCATTATAGTAAGAAGATATACAATAGGAAGGAGACTTTCCCATTTATTTTCAGCCAGTAATTTCAATCGACCAGGAAGTACTGTTATACATTTTAATCAAAATCTTAACTTGAACTGACCATAGTAGTACAGCTCAGTTGTCCATAGGCTTACAGTTTATAGAATTTATGTCAGTCTTTTCCAATGAATACAGCAATACAGAAAAATGTTCTAGTCAGTTACTCTATTCAATTACATCAACAGCGCCTAATATTCACGTCAATCAACTGATCATTGTAACACACAATAAGTGAATGTATCTGCTCAATTATTTACGCAATAATATAAGTTAAGAAAATATAATGTAATGAATCCATTGTTTCTCTTGGTACAGTAATGTTTTTCATGGTGGTATTCTATATTTCAAACACATATGTGCGTCTTGGTTAGTGATCCAGACAAAGGATCAGAGGATCCATGGATAAAGTCCCGTTACCACAAAATTACGCTCTGCACTTTGGAGCTGTGGCTGAATTGTGTTGACTAGCTTCCTATCAATTCAACCTTAGCGAAGGCTAGTGCAGATAGCCTTTGAGTAGCTTTGCGGGAATATCCGAAACAAGTCAACAAACAAACAAATGTATTTATTTTTTAATTATGAGCTTGAAAAACTCGTGACATATTTATACTACACATTTAGAACTTCAGGCTACGTTAAATTTCGAAGACATTGTTTTATCAGTGTACGAAATTACACGCCTAAGGGAATTGTTTATTTCTTGTTAGTATCATATTATAAAATGTGATATAAGCCATACATAAATGTTCAGTTTTAAATTAATTAACTACATACAACGAGAATGTTTGTTTAGCGCAAAGCTCTATCATAGGATATCTGCACTCTGTTCACTACAAGGAATCGAATCCCGAATTTTAGAGAACTTAACCCACCAGACTCATTGCATCTGACTACAGTATATTCTTGTGAATTTCAATATTTGTTCTTATTGTTTATTGTATAACGTATTTGAAATTCTCTAAATTCGAAAGATCATTCAATATGCTTGAAATTAAAAAAACAGTTCCTAGTAACCGAATTTATCTTAATTTTTGCTGCATTTGTTTTAACGTTGTAAACTTTCTGCATTTTGAGTGCGATAGTCAACAATGTATCCTTACATTAAGACTACCCGTGCTACACGGGGCATTCATGTCGTTTCCTTTGAAAGCTATCAAAAAACGGTTATACTTTTGTGCAAAAAGAATGTCCAAAAGGTATATTATAAGTATTTTACATTTAAACTCTCAATAATTTTTTTATTTCGAAATGTTGTCAATTCCTCCTAAAATAATTAACAGATTTTTAAAATAAATAATAAGGTTGTTGGCACTAAAAGAAAGTAAATAAAACTAAAAAAATGGAAAAATTAGTAAAGTGCTGGGCGTATTTTTCTGGCAATGGGACGTGAAACATAAACTCAGATTCACAGACTATTCGCTGAGTCACGCCGGCTCCTTTGGCGATCGGTATCCGAAAAGTAGGCACTTTGAAAATTGCATAAAAATGGGGGAATTGAAATGCCTATCAAACTCGTACATATTAGAAAATTAATAAAGTAAGAAGTTTTAAAATTCCTGTAACCAAGAGACCCCTGAAAGTTTCTTGTTGATCAGAGTTCAAGAAGTGGGTACTAAGAGAGAAAACGTGATTAGCTATCAAACTCGTAAAAATGAAACAATGAATAAAGTAAGGGGCTTTAGAATCCCTCTGGGGCATATCCAAGAGCTTCTGAAAGACCCATAGTATCAGATAGCCCCCCAGTGGCACAGCGGTATGTCTGCGGACTTACAACGCTAGGATCCGGGTTTCGATACCCGTGGTGGGCAGAGCACAGATAGCCCTTGTGTAGCTTTGTGCATAATTAAAAACAAACAAACAGTATCAGATATCAAAAAGTTGAAAATTTGTTCTTATGGATAGACAGACACAAGACGCTATATAGTAGATTGCAGGTCATATTTTTCCAGTAGAGTGGAGTTATATTAAGTTTCATAAGTATAAGCACTAAAAATAACAGTCGCAGGTTGTATTTGAAACGTTAGTTTCTGCCTAAAGTTTTGTTCTTAAAACTAGTCACTAATTGTCCCTTCCTTCTTAGAACAACTTCGTTGTTTGTTGTAAGCTTGTGTTGCACACCTACAGTATTATGACAAAATCATGTATATTTTTGTTGAAGATCAATTCAAATGTTTTGATATTGCAATTTTGGTCTAAGGTTTGGTTTTAAGAGTCCTTAAGGAAATAGAATAGAAAAAGTTTGAATACGACAAACTCAAAGTCAACAATATATATGTCTGTAGGAAGATTTTAATGTGGCGAACTAAAATTCAATAATACTTGTAAAAAAGGTTTGAAGTTGGTGCACTTACAGTAAGAAAACCAGTAGAAAAGTTTGAATACGACAAACTCAAAGTCAACAATATATATGTCTGTAGGAAGATTTTAATGCGGCGAACTAAAATTCAATAATACTTATAAAAAAGGTTTGAAGTTGGTGCACTTACAGTAAGAAAACCAGTAGAAAAGTTTGAATACGACAAACTCAAAGTCAACAATATATATGTCTGTAGGAAGATTTTAATGTGGCAAACTAAAATTCAATAATACTTTTAAAAAATGTTTGAAGTTGGTGCACTTACAGTTGAGAAAACCAGTAGAAAAGTTTGAATAAGGTGCACTCGGAGTTAACAATACCTGTATAAAGGTTTTGAAAGTGGGCAATCAAAGCCAACAGTACCTGTTTCTGCTACATTTGGAATTGTTGATAACAAAAAAGTACATTTCCTGGTACAGACGATTAAAATAAAACAAATAGTGTGCTCTGATTTTGAGAATGTAATACTTATCGGTGATACTTGTTATACAAAATCAGATATATTTAATTGGCAAATCTTTCTATGAATGTACCTGTATAATATTTTAAACAACTCAGGTTTTACTTCTAATAACCAAGCTTAAACACTAAACAACAGTGTATTTCTAAATGATCAAAATATTTCTGCTCGTTATTAGAACGTTTATTATAAACTAGTTTCTTCATACATTTTATATATCTTTTTATAAAATAATGAGGTAAAATAACCACGATTAAGTTGAAAAAAATCCATTGAGAATTAATTGCGATTTTTAAATGTTCTATGATAAAAGCCATTGCTTGAATAATTGTTGCCGCCTTCTAAAGATGAAAATACGAACAAAACCAAAGAACTTACCATAATTTCTCCGTCAAAGTCTTGAGCACCAATGACCACAGAGGATTTCAGTTTTGTGTCTACCAAATTAGCTGCCTTCTTGAATCAACTTAACTTGTTCTAAACAACCAAGCTTTAATAAGAACTAAAAGATTTATCATGTAGATACAAATAGCAACTTCTCGCATGTCACATACGATCACAGCGCTCTTTAGCCAGTGTAACTCGAGCAGCTTTAAACCATTATCTCTATAAGTTGTTTTAACCAAATTTTGAAGTCGCACGCTTGAGGAATGACCAAAATGGGGTAACTCAATGGGAAAATATTGACCTGCGTCTCGTAGTGCAGATTGCAAGTGACTAGCCACTTGCCAGCTGTTGCTGTTAAGTCTGTCTCTGTAACGGTCTTCGAGGAACCGCCCTGGCTCAGGTAGCGAAGCACCTAGTGATACTGCTTGTAACAGGTTGCAGTATGCCAGCCTGCCGGGACCAGTTAGAATGTACGATCTCAGTTCCCCAACAATCCAGTAGCCCTTCGGGCGGATACTCAGACGGCCGTAGGCATCAAGTCCTTCTTGTACTCAAAGAAACGTCAAATATGCGTGCGCAAAGATTTTTGCCCCTATCCAAGCTCCCTAGGGACTAAAACAATGTTACACACACACACACATCCACAAGGTTGATGAAAGTGCACGCACAAACTACAATATACCTGAGAAGCACCCTTTTACATAAAGACATGTCTGCGGGGAACAATGAGGTGATTCAGCAAACTTAATAGCTACCTGGAGGAGTTTTTCGTATTCTATGATTTTAGATGACTAAAAGACGCCTGAAAGCTTCTTGTCATACACAGTGAAGGAATGTAAAAACTTCTGGTAACAGTCGGAGTCATTGTTCTGCCCTACTTTAATTGCTTTATTTCCAGGTTAAGTCCTCCCTCTCTTAACCTGAGCAAATGAGGAAAAAAGTATTTAATGGCAACAGTGATATAGCCTGAATTATAAAGAGTAGTAAAACAATCTATCTGTTTATTGAATAATATTAAGCATGGCAATTTTAAAGGAAGAAAAAGAAAATGATTATGAGCAAATTTAACCTTCTGAACTCATTCGTGTTTCCTAACACCATAAATATTCGTATACAAATCAGCAATTCTCTTTCTTTTGTTTAGTTTCTCTCTAATCTTCCACACTGCTTTTATTGTTACTGTTTTACCTAATATTCTTGCATATAATGCAAGCATTATAGTTTATGGTTTTATTTGACAATGGCATATTGAATTTAACATGCATAGAATATATTCCCTTACTTTTGTTAATTAATTTTTTTCGTTGGCGTAATTCAATTACAAGTAGCCAGAGGAAAACAAATCCTGAAAGAAAGTCCTGAATTCAATGAGTACACATTTCATTTCATTTGCTTCTGAATTATCGTCTAAAGTTATAGAAAGAGTTACCTGCCTATTTCCTTTATTAATTTTGAACTGATAGAAGCAGAATAACAACGATTGGCCTGTTCGATTGGAATGCTCGATAATTTATCGCTAAAATTTGCGTCTAACTTAATGCAGTTAATAACTATTTTCAATAAATACGTCACTTTGACTAAAATCTGAATGATACAACTCATACAATTCATTTCATTTCGAAAGGTGCAACATGTGATGTTTGAGTAAAACAAGTTGTATAAAAGGTAAGTAAAAACGAAAACTAAATGCAACGAATTTCTGATCTTTAGCCGAGTCAAAAGCCTAACCAGATATGAGGTTTAAATAGAAAAGCTTGAAATTATTCAGCAACTACAAGATTTCCTGACGAACAAGTTGAGTAATAAATATCAACAGAATAGAACATTGGTGTATCTGTGGCTAAATTTCCACTGAGATCCCTTGACGGCTTTAGATCAACCTCATACAGGTGTAAATCGAGCCTTAAGGGCTTTCCAATTCCCGCCAGTTGAAGTCACCTTGATAATCGTGGCGTGGGCTGAAAATTGGTTTGCGCTGGCGCAGATGAATAGATCCAAAGTTCAGAGCTAATAATTAATATATGGTTTTCACTATAACACTGTTGTCTCTTGCAAAAAGAAATACTCTATTCTTAAGATATATATATATATATATTTGTTATCAATACACTTTTGAAGAATAGAATCGTATTTTTTACCTTGCTAAATCTTCTATTCATGTTAAGTTAAAAAACAATACTTGGATTTGAACTACAAGAAAAAGTACCCTTAGAAATATTATTTCTAACACCGTGTGGCATAATAAAATACATCTTGAACAAACTCACCTGAGAGGAAGAATCTGAACTGGATGATTATTTAGGTCTAAAAAACGTTATTATTGTTTAGAAAGGAAGGGTGACCAAGAAGCCTGAGAGAACTTTCAACTTACAGTAATGATCGAATGTTGAAATGTAGCTTTTTAACGGTTTACTTAGGATTCACTTACTTTAAAATGTTATTTTTTGCATTGACTGTGGTAGATAATAGTGTCCAACAGTGACAATGCCAGATTTGTTCAAAGCTTGTTTCATGATACTCCACCCAATGTTACAAGGCAGTTTTATCAACTCCTCTCAACCGCGGAAAGAAATGCAATTGGTGTATCCAATTCAAGCTTGTTTACAACAACATAAATAATCTAAAGTCAATAACAAACAAACAAGGTAGAAAGTTTCAATTGATATAATTATTCTGTATACGCGAAACCTATATTTCAAACAGTTGTTATTGTTTTCGGATATTCGTGCAAAGTTACACAAGGGCTATCTGCGCTAGCCGTCCCAAATATTTAATTGATAGACCAGAAGGGAGGCAGCTAGTTACAGCACCCATCGTCAACTCTTGGGCTACACTAATTGAATAGTGGGATTTGATTGTCATGCTTATAACGCATCCAGAGCCCCAAAATGAGGATCTAGATTTTTAGAGATACAGTCAGGCACGCTACCTATATGTAGTGTAATGGTTTACGAAAAATGTTCTTTTTGGAACGCATATTCTGTATTAATTTTTATCTATAATAAAGTCTAATACAAGTGATTATATGCAATTTACGTCTGTCTGTCAATCTGTTTTATGTTATACCACTAGTGGTAGAATTGTTGTTTTTGTTCATATTCAGCGAAAAGCTACACAATAGGCTATCTGCGCTCTGTCTAGAGTGGGGATTCAAACTCTGAATTTTAGCGTTATAAGTCCGTAAACTGACCCACCAAGAGACAGTGACAAAATAACATAACATTTCGTTTAAAGCAATATAGTTTTATAAAAACAAAGAACTGTTTGAAATTTCTGCTTTTTTGATTACTATGTGTGAATAACAAATTTGTTATCTGTTAGAATTCTTTGGGCAGTGGGCTGATCCCTCAGTATTGGGAGACTGCGAATAGAGTTTGTAAGAATAAAATGATCTCCAGAAGTTTGTGATAATTATAACTATTTTACTAAAACATGTATTGTTTAACATGACGTTTGAATCTATAGTTAGCAAACATTAACTTAATAATAGTCAATATTTTAATGAGAAATTACTTCATTCTACACTACATTGCTATATTTTCTATTCTTGTTAATAAAGCTAGACGTTTAGAAAGCTATCAATAGTACAGAGGTTGAGTAGGTTATATTAAAAAGGTAGGCTTTCCGTAAGCCTTCTACATTCGTCGGCTTGACTGGTATATCTTCCTATGGAATAGCATGAATACCCATTTTATTCTCCTACTGTTTGGAGTATAAGATGGTTGAATGGATACATCTTGGAAGCAGTTTCTGTACACGTGACTTTTGTTGCTTTTCGGGACAGAGGTTCTATTCTTCTTGATTATGTTGCATGTGAACGTTTTTTTGCCACTGACCTTTGTGTTCCTAGATTCTCACCTGTTACAAGACGCCACACTACACTTTGCTTACCGTGACTGGGTTACGACTTGCTGCAGTTCCCTTTCTAGACGATTCTTGTGCCGCAAGTTTACCAATATTCCTTTTTTCCCAATGCCATTAAGTGCAAGAGATTAGATTTTATAAATCCCGATCTTAGCACACCTTTATGATCTTAGTGTGTAAATATTTTGCATTGGAAATGGCTGTTACAAACAATTCTCAAAAGCGATCAATTTTTGTTGGTGTCACACTACTTTACGAAAGGCAGATAGTGTCGAAATGTAGTTCTGATACATGCAGTTAGTTACACCATGACTTTATAGCAGCTGTTGTTGTCGCGTGACATGATGACTTCCGTAATCAAAATCTTTTTAATATAACCTCCTTAACCCTCTGCATTCCTCATTTAAAAGTAATCAACTAAAATTTTAAAATGTGAATAGAAATATAAATAGTGTTGTAAATCTATTTTTTCATTGTTGAACAATGTTTTGAATTCTGTATTGATACCATTGTTGACTTTTATTCGGGTCGAAGATACTGTTAGTATGACGTAATTTTAAGATATTTTACAGGCAAATTCAGCTACTACGGCATAGTCAAGGTCAATAAGTACGAAAAGTTTCTACGATTAAAGAAAGAAAATGTAGTAAACCTTAAGTAGATAATGTTCATCATCACTTGGCTGGAACGTCGCTAGTAGTTTCTCTTATAAATGTATGTTTTCAAACTTTTTTTCTGCTTTCTGACATAATCGGGGAATGTTTTAAGATCGCATATCTTCGTTCATTTTTTTTTTCAGTTTTCCATAAAACATTTATCTTGGTAGTTTATTGCTTTTTTATTCTATTTTTGATGTACAGTTTTTTCACCAGCTCTTACACAACAAAATCATATTTTAATTGTATCTGTTATACATCTTATTCCATGTTTTCTCCAATAGTTCACTTTGTAAGCCATTTGGTCGTCTAATTTTGCTCAGACCAAGAATTCGCGCTGATTATTGGTATGAACAGATATAGCAAACAATAAACACATTTAAATATAAGAATATACCGGTGTGGATAATAAGAACAACGTCCAACTAAAACATGTACAGAGGTGAAAAAGTAATAGTTCTATCTGGCGATCTTTTAGGCAACCAGGACAATTAATCTCGTAGAGCACGAGTTGATACATTTTGTTGTTTGCCACAACCATCGTGTGGCAACTTAAAATTTAGATCATGCTACACAGTTGTTGGCTTGCACGGTGAAAAAAAGAACGTCGGTGATGCTGGAGTTTGACGATTATTAGAAAGTGTCTGGATTAATTCATGGATAACCTAGATTTAGAATTTCTTGTGCTAACTTTACTGTTTGCTCTTACGGGAACTATCGAGTTTTGTAAGTTTGTAGAAGTATATCAAACATCAGAGTTCCATTAAGGTTTGTTCTTTTTACCTATTCTCTTTTTTTTATTTGTACATTTAAAACTGTTTATCTCAATAATATTCATTTATTCTGAAGTCGTTTAAGTATTTTAAGTTCATGGGACGAAGAATAAGCATAGTCACAAAAGTTAACTCATTTAGAACTTTAGTTTGAGGATTATGTTTAGAAAAATAGAATTCAATTGCCACGTAAAATTATTTTGATGAGTTTACCCAAAGAAGCATTTTTTGTCAATCCAATTGTGCTTAGAAATTTTGCGAAAAGCTCGTTTGATATAAACAGATACTTCAACTTTCTTACGATTTTTCTCATCCAAGTAACTTATGTTTTATTTCATGTCGGAGCAATTTTACCTTATTGAATACAAAATTATTCATACGTTATTCTCATACATATTAATAAAATACCTCGTCCTTGTAGTCTGAGTTGAATAGTGTTTAAGGCTATCTCTATCTACAAATCTACCTATTCTTCCAGTGCACTTTTGCCGTATTTTTTGCCGTACAGCTATTTCGCAAAATGGTGCCCTCTCTCCCAGTGGCTCAACGATAAGCTTGAAGGCTTACACGCTAAAAATAGGGCTTCTATACCTGTGGTGAGCACAGACCAGATAGCCCATTGTGTTGATATGCGCTTAAACATAAAATGAACAAACGTAAAGTGGTTGGTTCTTACCGTGATGGCCCTAGAGACAGGTATTGAGCATGAAAAAAGGTTGGTTTAGCGTGTTTTTTTATTCTTCAGTTTCCAACAAAGATTTGAAGCTGTATAACCAAATATGTTCTGTTTCATCTCCCCATTTCTGAAGCTCAACGTGTGTGTGTGTGTGTGTGTGTGACTTAATAACTATATAATATAACTTAATTGATAAAATGTCCAAAACGTTGTGTAAGAAAAGTTTAAAATAAAGACTTCCAATTTGAAATGAATTTGCTAATCTAGTTTATCCATCAAAAGAAGAAAAAAACACCTGCACCGAAATTATTCGATGATATAGTTTGGTTAAAGGAGCTTATTTAATATAATTTTAAGTTTGTTTGGAATTAAGCACAATGGGCTATCTGTGCTCTGCCCACCACGGGCGTTGTAAGTCCGCAGACATATCGCTGGGGGTGGGGGGAGGTCATACAGTTTTAAGTAAAACGAACCTTAAACTTTTGTTTTAGGTGACGTGATACTGCGCACATCACATTAATTCATATACAGGTGTATATACGATTTCACGAATTTCACACACACATTCATATTTACTGAATTACATTATGTCACGATACCAACATTAGCATTCACGCTAATGTACAATCGTGCAAATTGACTGTCATGGCTGATTGACTACCATGTTTTGGAAGCAAATTTTATAATGTTGATCATAACTAGTGTTACTGCCATCTGTTGATGACTGAGAACACCATAATGGTGTAGTAAATATTATATATGACTAATGTATAACACATCTTTAAATAATACAAAACTATTTCCTTTTAAAACGCAAACTGTAGCATATCATCTTCTTGATCACCACCCAAATAATTATTGTACTTAACAACTTAAGGTAACGTTTAAAGTTTTTTGGTAACTAGTATTCTGATGTTAAAACACCGTCATATTCTCGCGAAAAAGGTATTATGCTTCAACTCCTGTTTGGTTTGTCTACTTTTTTTCACTGCAATTGTACTATCAACACCAAAACCGACATATTGTCAAATACTTCCAAGACTAATGTATTGTAACGTCAAGATTAATTCCTTAGAAAATTCTGTGAAAACAAATGCATCATACAATATTGTCAAAACCAATGTATATTATATAAAATATTATCAAGATAGATTGACTGTAGAATTTTGTCGAAATTAGACCATTGTATAATGTTCTCAAGACCAATTTATTGAGTATATTGTTAAGATAAATGTATTGTAAGTATTGTTTGTTTTTAACTTCGCGCAAAGCTACACGAGGGCTATCTACGCTAGCCGTCCCTAATTTAGCAGTGTAAGACTAGAGGGAAGTTAGCTAGTCATCACCACCCACCGCCAACTCTTGGGCTACTCTTTTACCAACGAATAGTGGGATTGACCGTCACATTATAACGCCCCCACGGCTGAAAATGCGAGCATGTTTGGTGTGACGGGGATTCGAACCCGCGACCCTCAGATTGCGAGTCAAGCGCCCTAACTACTTGGCCATGGCGGGCTTGGACGATAAAGAACGAAATTAGAGGATAATATCAAAAAGTGAACGGAAGAAGTGTTGGCAGTTTATTGTAGTCATCCTCTGTAACAGAGATGACACAAAATGAATGAACAGCGACACCTCTTATTGAGAGACAAGAACAGTTAAATGTGAGGTAGGAGAAAACAAATAAAGGTTTCATAATCAGACAGTGTTTTTTACTTGATTATGTGTTTGAATCCTGTTCCTTAGATCCTTGGGCGTGTTGCTTGTGTTACGTCAAGTTGGCCGTTATATAGATCGACAAGGGTCATTTTACAACTTTCAATATTTCAATCAAAAAATGCGCGAATTAAGTGCATCTAGATTTATCACATTATCATTAACTCCAATTGTGTAAACCTGTTTCATTTCTTTGATGCCAGATTTTTTCCCTCAGATTGCGAGTCGAGCGCCCTAACCACCTGGTCATGCCGGGCCTGTAAGTATTGCCAAGATCGATTTATTATAAAATATTGTCAAGACTAATTCATTGTAAAATGTTATCAAAAGAAAGCCGCCATGGAATGTTGTCACAAATAAATATAAGATATTATCAAAATCCAATGTATTGTAAAATATTCTTAAAGTAAGTATAACTGTGGTGAACAGTATATTATACAATATGATCTGTAATAGTGCATTATTGTTTTGTTTCTCTAAAATATATCAAATTTTTATGTTGCTCTTATTTGCTTAACATTCTATCACATTATACTAGACTCTATGTTTATCTTTTTCCTTCAATATATTCCAAATGCCCCCTACCACCAGTGGCTCTGCGGCAAGTCTGAAGTCTTACAATGCTAAAAGCCGAATTTTGATTTCCGTGGATAACACAGCACAATGGCCCGGCATGGCC
>NW_013665782.1:464045-470637 GCF_000517525.1 Limulus polyphemus | reverse complement strand
GCCCAAGAGTTGGCGGTGGGTGGTGATGACTAGGTGCCTTCCCTCTAGTCTTACACTGCTAAATTAGGGACGGCTAGCGCAGATAGCCCTCGTGTAGCTTTGCGCGAAATTCAAAAACAAACAAACACAGCACAGATAGCCCAATATTTAGCTTTTTTGCTTAACTTACAAACAAACAAAACGTATTCCAAATGTTTATTTCTGTACTTTCTTGTGCTAATTATGGTAAAAATACCATAGATTTATTGTTGTTTTTTGATAATGTTTGGATTAGTTTTGTGTTTAGAACACAGCGGGTTTTTTTTCTACCCATTGTTTTGGTTATTTTATTAATCGACAAGTAAATACAGGTCAGTAGATTCGTAGAATTTTAGCTAGTCTTTCTTCTTTTCGTATATATATTAGTGGGTTTTTGTTGTTGTTTTTTTTGCGGAACTTTATTCTTTCAGCTGACTTGTGAACGTTTAATGGGTCTTTATTTCTTTGAGAGCAAATTAAATCATTTTTTTTCTGCTAGCTACTAGTTTTTCGTGATTCTACACTTGAAAGGAAGAACTAAAACATTTGTATCATAATCTTGACCAGCCTTAGGAACACACCTTATGCATCGACATTAAGTGATCTATTGTAAAAATCGAGCATTATGGTTCTAGCTTAGAACATTCTACAGTTGTGCTTTATCACGTAATAAAAGAATCCGAAAAGGTCCAATATCACAGTTTTTTAATCGTTTATACATAACAAAGGCAAAACATAACTACCGTGATTAATCGGTTTATGGACGAAAATATCATGCAGCGAGGGTACCGAACTGATTATTTTATTTAATTACGCTTACTACTAGGTTTATATTTTTAACTATGATCCATGTAAGTGTGTAAGTAGCTTGATATGATCAGAAGTTAATTGGCTATGCACATTACTAGGTAAGGCCTGGCAAGCTTGATGGTTAGGACATTAAACTAGTAACCTGTGGATAGCGAGTTCGAATCCAGTCACCAAACATGCTCGTCCTTTCAACCGCGGGGACGTTATAACTCACGGTCATTCCCAGTGGATGGTGTTGACTAGCTGCTTTTTCTCTAGTCTATTACTTCTAAATAGACATGGCTATCGCAAAATACAAAATACTAGGCCTATATACATATATATAGTATATAGCTAGCTTGAAATGACCATATTTAATTAGCTATGCTCATTATTAGGTATATATTTTTAGTTCTGATTTGTGTAGATAACTTGCTTTTATCATATTTACTTAGTTATGCCCATTACAGAGCTTCTATAATTTGTTCTGATCAATGAAAGTAGCTTGCTTTGATCAGATATTTAATATAACAGAGTATAAGTATTTTTAAAAATAAAAATTAACTGAATGAAAGTTTCAATAACATTTATTAATGAAATAACTTTACTAAATGTTTTGAGATTCTAATAATTATCATTTTCACATTATCTGAAGAACAAAGTATATCACTTGTCATATGCAATCAGAGGAGATTTATGACATTTTATGGTCATGCTTTGCCCACCATAATGTAGTTTTACTTTCATTATGCTTCTTACCAACATATACCTTTATGTTTTTATGACTGTAACTCATGCAGTTTTTTATAAGTTTATTGCTTACGTAGTTTTAAGTTTCGTTATAGTTTTTACTTTTATGCATTTCATGTTATAAATATATAATACTTTAAAAATGAACTGATCAGCCAGCACAGTACACAACTGCCATCTTATTTAAAGATAATAATTCTAGCTTGTAACTTAAAATGATTTTAACAAATGAATTAAGTATTTGAAATATTGCTTCCTTACAACTTGGGTTGCTAGCACTCAGCGAAATTTGAACCAATCTAGCATTTTAACGTCCCCAGTGTCTTGCTTATAGATTTTATGCATGCACCAGATAGAATTTAAAGATTATACCCTCATTGCTAATTTAAAGCCTTACATGATAGTTATAGAATTAGAAATTAAAAATGGACGTTAAAAGAATTATTTGCTTTTCACTTAATTATATTTTAAAAACTTTACTCAAACAAACTAACGAAACTAATTTTGGAAACTAATAAAAGTTTATCCAAAAATCACAAAATCACTAAATGATTAACTTAATTTTATTTAAAAAGCTATATATTTGAAGCATTATATCCGCTAAAGTTAAAACTCCATCTAACTATCTAAATGTTCTTCTATGCGCATAAATCTGAATAGATGTCCCTAGATAGTAAAAGCATAAATAGCCTATTGTGTAGCTTTGTGTCAAGAAAAAATAAGAAACCAAACATGTAAATCTCGTGAATTAGCCTTAAGAAACCCCAACGAGCAAAAAATACTTAAGCAAGTGTAATGATTAGAAGGAAACTATTATTCAAACAACTCAAAACAAAGAAAACTCAGACTCAAAGTCATAGTGAAAACAATGTCAGAGAGCTGAGAACGAACTTTGTAAATTAAATATAAACAATTGTTATCGGAGAATACACACGCTTCCCAGGTTCAATAACAAATATAATAATTTACGAAATATATAACATTCACAGACTTAATAAATTACATACGAAAAAATCAAAAACATCAATGGGCCACGGATTTGTAGGTATCAAATATTTTATATTACTAAAATTATAGTTGTGTGCTAAAATATTAAACTAATACTGCATACTTAGCTTGCATGAACATATTTTTATCTTAGACTATTAATTATATACACGTAATGTTTTTATATCTTTTTGTTTGTTTTTCTTGGCATATTTCGGCTTAAATTCGTTTGTTTGTTTTTGAATTTCGCGCAAAGCTACACGAGGGCTATCTGCGCTAGCCGTTCCTAATTTAGCAGTGTAAGACTAGAGGGAAGTTAGCTAGTCATCACCACCCACCGCCAACTCTTGGGCTACTCTTTTACCAACGAATAGTGGGATTGACCGTCACATTATAACGCCCCTACGGCTGAAAGGGCTGGCATGTTTGGTGTGACGGGGATTCGAACCCGCGACCCTCAGATTGCGAGTCGAGTGCCTTAACCACCTGGCCATGCCGCGCCGCTTAAATTCGTTCAGGTCTCAAAAACAAGTTTAAGTTTTAACTCTGGTATTAAAAAAAATAGATTTTCTTTTAGTCTAACGTGCTCACACAACTATTACTTGCGATCTCGTGGAATGCAGTTTTCACACAAGACTTTTGTTTAAAGCATAAAGCTATCAAAAACTGGTTTTTGGAAGTATCAATAGCCTAGCATTCCTAAAGCACTAGAAATGTGAGGACGTGATATGCAACTTGTATTAACAGTGAGTAATAGTGATCGAAATTTGTCACCAATCTCGAAATGAAACTAAAATAACAATTCAAATATATAATATATCTAATAATACAAGATATATATTTTTATTTTTAATAATGAAATTTTACAATATAATTTTCGTTATTTACCTTATCCTATAACTTTCGTTATCTAACTTACTGTACAATTCTTGTTATTTTAACGTTTTAAGTAAACGAGATACTTATAAAGTACGTATAAAGAATCTTCATTAGAAATAATTAAATCATATTTTTTAACAATTCTTTATAAATACAAAAGTAATTTCAAGTCCACCTTTTTTTATTTTCCAATATTTCTGGTAATTTGGGCCAAAAATCGGATGTAGTATTTTTTCCAGAAAGATAACAATCATCTAAGAAATATCTTGAAAGTGCCTTGTATACTTTCATGTTTCTATTTCCAAGAATAAAAGAACAAATTAACTCTTTCTGTAGCCAGTATAATGCAAATTCTAATATGATACTTTCTAGTATGTTTTTCAATTCCTTTGTGCAATTATTCTTAAAACATTCTATAATTTATTTGGAGGAATATGCGCATCTTATGCGCACGTAGGATAAATAATCAGGTAGGATTCGGGTGAAACAGTCCCTAATTTTGAAATATATGCCAACCAGAGAGAGAAATCAGCCAGCCAATAGGATCCGACATGACAAGGACTTTGTCCAACTATTGGAAACGAATAACCCGATTGACTGTCTCATTTGAAGTGCGCATACAACTGAAAATAAGGAGTGTGTTCGGCAGCAGCATGTCTCGAATCTCATACACTTCGTTCCGCAACTCGACACTAGGTTACCCTGACCTTTTGTTTGGATAATGATACATATTCTTGAATTTTCCCTCATTGTTGATCAGAGATGTTTCTCCCTCAAATGGGCCGGGCGTGGCACGGCGGTATGTCTGTGGATTTACAACGCTATAAACCGAGTTTCGATACCCGTGGCGGTCAAAGCACAGATAGCCCATTATGTACCTTTGTGCTTAACTTCAGACAAATATTGTCTTTAAATTTGTCTTTGCTGTTTCCCGGATGACATTGTCATGTCATCCAATTTGTCTTTTTACCATTTACATGGACTTAGAGTGAGAAATAGCTAATGTTAAATTGTTATTAGGCTTTTCAGAAAAAAAATGTAGAGATAATGAAAACATCAAACTCATTTCTCTGACGATTTTCAATAAAACTGACACTGTCGCTAGATGTAACGATCATTAACAAAATTACCACAATGAAGTTTGTTCCCGGTTCGTTATGACTATATTTGGATTATTTGACGAATATGTCCAAGGCTAATCCGTTTTTTGAAGTATAATTCGATCTTAGCGTTTTTTTTATATACATTTTGCTTGTGTAGTTAAATTATTACAAGTATTCTACTATATAATTATCAAATCGCTAAGTGATATCAATTTAAATTTCTAGCAGCTGCTTTCAGTGATTAAAACCAGTCCTGCTTTTCTAATTCGATTTACAATGAGTGTATTTACTGCACATGTATACTGACTAGAAAATGTATGCCTTCATGTGTTCCATTATCTACCGTTTCTGGCTATAGTAACGAAACTAAAACATTGTCTATACCGATACCCCTTTTATATTTCAATGCACTTGTCTGTCTTTAAGCCATAAACTTCTTCTAATAATATAATGTACTCGTCGTGTTCAAGTTCAAAATTCCAAAAATGGCTAAGTATGCTCAGAAACGTATTCATATAACGGTGCACCCCCAGTAGCACAGCAATAAGTATGAGAGCTTATAATACTAAAATCCGGGTTTCGATACCTGTGGCGGACATAGCACAGATAGTTAATATTGTAACTTTATGGTTAACAATAAACAAAAAATATATATCTGGAGTAGATTTAATATACCCAAAAATAGCTGTAACCTGAACTTTAGTTATAGAACATTGTTCTCACTGTTAGATGTTTGAAGTTCGTTATTGTCTGCAATTCAATTCCAAAACCATTTTTCTACCAACTTTAGCGAGGTAGCTAGAGTGCTTGATTCGCAATCTGTGGGTCGTAGGTTTGAATCCCCCGTCATCAAACATTCTCGTCCATTCAGCCGTGGGTGAATATATACAATATTCTATATGATCCTAGTGATATACTGTAATTACTAGCTACATATTCAATATTCCATATTATCCTAGTGATATACTGTAATCACTGGCTACATATTCAATATTCCATATTATCCTAGTGATATACTGTAATCACTGCCTACATATTCAATGCATTCTTATGTGACAGTCAATCTCATTGTTCGTTGGTAAAAGAGTAGCCTAAGAGTTGGGGGTGGGTGGTGTTGACTAGCTGCCTTCCCTCTTGTCTATCACTGTTAAATTAGGGACGACTGGCGCAGATAGCCCATTCACAAACAAACAAACTATCAATTTTAATTATTACTTTTCTAATTGTTAGTATTCAAAATAAGAAAAAAATGAGGTATCCAAAAATCAGAACTTGCTTTAGATAGTTAATGATAAACATATGAGATATTTTTTCATATATTTTAAAGATAGGATAATTTAGCATATTTTAATTTCTGTCATTCAATTCTGTATAAACTTTATCAATACAAAAAGAAAACTATAAACATTGATTACTGAATAACACACAGAAAAAAAAATGCAAACACAATTAATTGATGAAAATTATACGATAATTTGTGTATTAATCTTCTGTTCGTAATAATAATAATAAAAAAAAATGACAAGAGTCAGTGAGCAACAGTGATTTAATGACTTGTCTGTATATTAATGTCAAGTCAACAAAACGTAGATTTTCAGGTTAAGAACAGGCATAGCCTAGCCACCGGTAACACAAGCGGAAAACGTTCTTAGAAATAAACCGCAATGTTTCTTAGTTATTCACAGTTATATAACATGTTAAGTATAGCATAGACGTGAAACGTCACACTTCTATAGTATACTCTAACCATACATCCAGGTCGTTATGAGAAGGAAAAAAAGCTCAGGAAAATAAATTCACTTTATTAAATAATACTTGATTACGAGAACTTATGCTCAACATCTATGTCACTGGAATTATTTAATAAGACGCCTATTAGACACATGTATATTTCTATGATAGGGATTCTTCGTCTAGAATTAAAGAAGATATACTAGAAATGTTTCCACGACACACCTTTTCTAACAATCCATGCATGAGGTTAAGTCAAGCCCGTGTTTACATTATATAAGGGAACTGCCTTTATTGATATTGGAGCATGGTGTGCTTCAGTAGTTCGCGACATC
>NW_013665782.1:461552-463080 GCF_000517525.1 Limulus polyphemus | reverse complement strand
CGAACATTACAAATCATTTAACTTCAGTGGATTTTCATCTGACATCAGTATTTTTGCGAAAACATTATATAACTTCATCGTGGGAAACTCGGCGTGTGTGGCTGGTAAATAAAGAAGGACAAAGCTAGCTAAGCGAATCGTACTTACATCAACTCGTAATTAACTCGCTCATTGTAAACCCTCGATAAAATATCGAAGAAGTTCCAGACTAGAAAGAAGACTTTATATTGCTTGTAAGTTTGTAAAATTTTTGTATTTAAATCCCTGTGTGTATCAATCTTGTTGGCAAATATCATAAACTGGCTATATATCAGCTTTTGCTTAACTGCTAAACCCAAAGTACAATTTAATTACTAAATTTAAAGTATCATTTAACTCAATTTCAGGCTATTTGAAATTCTAATACGTAATGTCCCTGAGTGAAAATGGGTTGGATCTAGTTCCATATTCTTTACAAATGAGCTTAATGAAACACTTCGAAGAATGTTTATTACCGATGAATTAGAGTTCAATATTGGTTATTGTTTTTTTATCGCGATATTATATTTGATCCTTTCATCTTATTGTTTGTTGGAACTACAAATTAAATAAAAGTTCTTTTCGTCAATATTTCCGTGATATTACTGACAAATTTTTGTAAATATTTACATATAGATGTTGCCTGCTTATGATATCAGTGATAGTCTGCTTCTTCCAGTTGTTCCGGCAACTATATCACTGTTTTGAAGCTGTCCCGCCTTCTGCTAACGATAACTTTAACTAATGTGCAATAGCCTACTTTGACTGACCGGCGTCTGTCCGTCTGATGGCTTTAGGTTTCATATTGCTCATAATAAAAAACCAGATTAAGATTATTTCATAACAGTAGTTTTCAATTCATCACAATAATATTGCGAATTATCATTAATTTCTGTTATTTTGGGGCATGGATTATAAGCGTCACAAGTGTGTCTGTAAACATTTACAAAAACTGACATGTCCGTAAAGTTATTTCAGAATTTTCTAGATGCTTTAGTAAGAAATTTACCAGAGAATTAAAACGTTATGCTAGTAATATTTGGTGTCGTATTTGACTATAGTGTCTGGCTAGAGTAGTATTAGTTTTACTGAAATATTTGGCTAATTTCCTTCAAATCGTCGAACACATTTGTCCAGTTGTTTCGAAAACTTTCTGTAATTGAAATTATATAGCAATGTACAAAAAACGTGAAGAAAAGTGTTAGAGGAGTTGAAAGACGTTGTTTAAAAATGGAAATATATATAAATATAGTTATAGGAAACGGCTTGCAATAAATAACACACCATAATATATATATAATTACTTAAATTATATATTTATTGATGTGGTACTTCGAACATAACTTTTTACTTCTTCTAGTACCAAAACTTGAAATTATTTATTCAAGTTGATGTAATCTTTAAACTCCCATAAGATACCATATAGGACTCCAACTAATGTACTTGATTTAATATACCTTTTGTTTTTGGAACTGGTCATAGGTAATTTTTTTTTTACCTGCAGCCTGAA
>NW_013665782.1:449642-461473 GCF_000517525.1 Limulus polyphemus | reverse complement strand
TTTCTTCCAGTAAGTAGTTCAAAATTAAGGACGAAAGCAGATTACATTAGTATCTTTGTCATAAATATAAAAAAAGAACTAACCTACACAAATAAAGAAATTGGTAGGCGTTCAGACATAAACAAGTTTTGTTTATGTCTGAACGCCTACCAATTTCTTTATTTGTGTAGGTTAGTTCTTTTTTTATATTTATGACAAAGATACTAATGTAATCTGCTTTCTTCCTTAATTTTGAACTACTTACTGGAAGAAAGGCAGCCAGTCAACAACACTTCTCCAACCTCCATCCATACTAAGGGAGTAATTATCACTCGCACCCACAGCTTAAACTGCATGGAATATTTTGTGTTATCGCACGGAAGCGAAACTTGATTGTCGGCTCCGAAATCCAGAGCTCTATCTCCGAGCCAACCCTCTCTACACTGATCAAATGTATTATTGCTGCTTGCGTTAAGTATTAAAACGAAATAAAAAATCAAATTTATCCTTCTACATAATTAGAACAAGCGACTCATATTAACATGCAAAATGAATTAAGGTTATGAAAAACTAGTTACTTCTTGAGCTTTTATAATCCAGATGTAAGGATACGTTGAAATCATTCATAAAAAGATAAAAATCTATGGATTTGTAAGAAATGTCAGAGAATATTCATATGACGTTGAATTTTGAAGTTGTAAAAGATTGTTAAGTTTTGTTTGGATGTTTACAAAGTATGTAAGGAAGAAGAAAAAATATTGCATCAAAACAAGTGACTGTAGCTCGAGTATTTCACAGTTAATAGCATACACTGGCAAAGCTATGATTACTATTGAAAATGCACAGTCAGCACATGATTTATTAATTAATTTGAGAATATATCAAACACTACTGGCTTATCAGTCAATATATACTTACAATAATATTTATATGATTTTTATTTAATACAACAGTGACTCTTACTAACAATACATATCCACATTTTGATGTAGTTTCAAAGCAGTTGGCTACAAACCGCAGTACTGTAGCAAAAGTACTGGCTGTTCCAATGTTTGCACACACACACATATCTATTAGTTACTATGTTTGATATTTTAAAGTGATTTTGCTTACTATAAAATTCTGAGAGACAACTAATATAAAGGTTCAAATAATTTTGATATAAATTACAAGTTCATCAATTCCGTGCTTTACATTTTTAAAGTTTACGTGTTCAACATATATTCAAGGCCAACGTGTCACTATTTCTTTACTAGCTTCAGTAGACATAAATAATGAGGATTTAAAAGCTTATTTTTCGGCTAACTGCTGTACGATGTACAGACGTTTCCACCGTCATTAATCATAGTAAGATGTACCAAAAAATTGTGTTTAGTTAATTAATGACAGTAATATGCAAATATTGTTTTAATTTATTCTCAGTATATGTATATAATTATTTTTGTAGGTGGTAATCACAGTAAGAGGTAACAACCTTCTTCTCTCAGTTAATCACAGTGTATTTATACGTTAAACACAGTCTGATCAAAGGGTTTTATTAGGATTAAGCGTAGTAAGAGCTAAAGATACTTTCATTACTGTTTGGCTAATCTAAGCGTGTAATAAGCGTATTTCATATTATTCTACTTCAGCCGTTTTTTGTAATTTTTGTGTAATGCTTTGATAATAAATAAAATTTGATTAATGCGAGTTGAGAAGTAATAAAATGTAAAATTTGGGGTTCTAATACGTTCAGTTATATACGGAATTAAATGATTTTTGTCCAGTCATGTTTTGTAAAAACAAAACTAACAAATAATGAGTTCAGTTTTATCCCTTATACAATTATTCCACCAGAGCCAAAATGCGTTTAGAAGTATTTTACTACAAGTAAAAAATCATAATTGGAGGTTTACATTATCTTATACATATGTGTGTATCATACCATTACGTTTTACTTAAAATGTATAGATAATGAATAGTGACCGTGTATCGTGCAGTAGAGGGAACCAAAAGCTTTTTGAAAGGTGTTTTACGATGACGGCATATTGGCTGTAAACTTCAAGATTATATCAGTACATGCAAATTGGTTTGGTTGTTTTGAATTTTGCGCAGAGTTACACGAGGGCTATCTGTGCTAGCCTTCCCTAATGTAACAGTGATAAACTAGAAGGAAGACAGCTTGTCAATACCACCCGCCGCCAACTTTTGGGCTACTCTTTTACCAATGAATAGGGGGATTGACCGACCCATTTTAACGACCATGTTTGGTGACAGGGATTCAAACCAGCGAGCGCTCTAACCACCAGGCCATGTACAGTCAAAATCAGATAACAAATTACAGATATGACTTCACAAAATTTGGCATTTAACCGGTTTTAACATAAAAAATTACTTGGACGAGAAACGCCTCACGACATCTTTCAACAAACAGGCAGAAAACAAATAGCGTAGCACATATAGTTTTGTTTCAGAATTTCCTGTGCAAAGCTAAACAAAGCTATGCATAGTTGTCCCTAATTTTACACTGATACACTAGGAAGTAGGCAGTTAATCCACAACACCAGCCGTTAACATTTTACCTAGTTGATCGAATAGTGCAATTTTATTGTCGTTTATATACCACATCCACACCTCAAAGTGCGGAGAGCGTTTTTGTGGTATCTTTCTAGAGAAGGCAAGTAAGTCTTTCATATCTTTAGGATTAACTGTTTATTTAATTTAACCATTATTCGCAAACTTCACTTCTTAATTTGATCTCAGCTTAAAATTAGCAGGAAATGCGGAAGGACTAGCCCCCTAAGGTCTAATAGATAATTCTCTATTTTATAACTCTATGAAAATGCATAGGACCAAAAAGTGGAGAAATCAAATCAAAAATGATAATCAGAGGGTTTTCGGAAGGAAGCTTTATCGTATCGAAGGAAACGAAGACTTTCATCCAACAGCGCTTAATTAAAATATTTCTTTTATGAATCATTATTCCAGTTGTAGGTCTGTGTGTTTGTTATAGCAAAGTCGCATGAGGGTACCTGCTGTGTCTACCGAGGGGAATCAAACCCTAATTTTAGTTTTGTGAATCGAAGACTTACCGCTGCCCCCCCCGGGGGGGAACTACAGTTGTAGGAAAAATTTAAACGGGAAAAAAAAAGATTTAGCCCAGAGGTTTGCTAATGTTATACTTCTTATTGATATATTGATATATATATATATATATAGCTAGTTAGTTTGTTTGTTGTTATTCTTTGTTACCACAATGAGGACTTGAATGCCAACTTCAGAAAATATTTTTTTCCTATCACGTCCATAAACCTGTTTCCCATAGTCTCTTTCGATTTTTTATTTAGATATCTTGGAAAAAAGTAACGGATCATATATTATCACAATATATATAAAGCATTGAAATATGGGTGTGCTTTTATATCCTGGTATCTTAGAATAATATAAAGACGGTAGATTACTGAATATATAGATCATATTCTACACATATAAGTAATGCTCATGAGGTTCATAAAAACCAGACCGTATAATCTTGTTAACAAACACAAACATAAGTTGTTTAAATGATACTTCTATAATGTACTTTGTTTTACTTACTCATATAATTACACTTATTTCCATAGCACTTCTTCTGTAATTTCGGAAATCATCTTCTTTCTGTGTAGTTACGTGAAGTGTCTGCATTTTTAGTTTAAGGGCACTATTTCTCACATCTGTTATTTCTAAGGGAATTAATATTTTATGAAGCTTCCTTAATTTAACGAAAAATATGCTTCTCTATATAAGCACCACACTAGGCACTCATTGTGGTTAGACGTAGAGTCATCTCTAGAACAACGCTATACTATTTTAAACACTCAAGCTAGAAAAAAACACTTGGGCTCTTAAGTTGTACAATAAGCTGGGCTACAATGAAACAGCTCTCACCCATGCGCTAAAGACAAAAGAGCATATCTTCATATTTTGGTTTCCCATTTTTAAACTTCACTTTTATGACCGACAAAGCTTTCACATTTCTGTAGTGGGCTACAATGAAACAGCTCTCACCCATGCGCTAAAGACAAAAGAGCATATCTTCATATTTTGGTTTCCCATTTTTAAACTTCACTTTTATGACCGACAAAGCTTTCACATTTCTGTAGGAACTTCTATTTGTCATCTTTTTCACAATGTCATTAAAATATTGCGTTTGATAAAAGAATATGAACTGTGTATAATGCCCATATCTTTATCATACGCGTTTGAGTCTAACGAAGCCGAGAACGTGTTTTACCCTCGAGTTCCAGTGAAGTTAAGATGTTAATAGCTAAGCAATTCTGCATTTAACAACCATATTTTGTTAGGACAATTCAATAGCAATAAAAAGTAATGCGTGGTTAAGTACTAGTATAAAAACAAACAAAAAATTACATTTAAAGTTTTTTATATCCCAATGATTATAATAAATGTTTATTGGTGACTCAAAGATTCTGACCAAGACTAACGCTTGAGTGAGCTGATTCGAGAAACAAGATTGTTTGCTTTTTTTTAACCAGTGGTAGTACCAATAATATCTCACTACAATGTATATATATGCACCTTGTTTCAAAAGTTAAATTAACCACAATCTCTACATGGTATACATTACCTCTTAACATACATTTGGACAAAGTAGATATATATGTTAAATAAACCACAATCTCTACATGGTATACATTACCTCTTAACATATACCTGGACAAAGTAGATATATATGTTAAATAAACCACAATCTCTACATGGTATACATTACCTCTTAACATATACCTGGACAAAGTAGATATATATGTTAAATAAACCACAATATCTACATGGTATACATTACCTCTTAACGTACATCTGGACAAAGTAGATATATAGAAAAATACAACTAAGTAATATCTAATCATAGACTTCAGACGCGTTTCGTTCATAGAGGTCTTTCTTTTAAAATGTATAACTTCCAGTATGTTTTATACACTATAAAAGTTTTAACACGACACCTGTTCTATCTGACATTTTGGATATAATTTAAAAGAAAATAGTTTTCTAGTAACAATTCTGGGTGCAGAACAAGATATATCAACTTCAATAACAACCATTTATACGTGATTTATAATAACGATAATAATAATATTTATTTACTTTTATAAGTCATTTTAGTATAGGGGCTGAGCTTGTCTAGGGTTAGTGTGCCAGATTGTGAATCCGATGGTTCATGGGGCGCTATAAAAGTGACGGTCAAATCCTACTATTTGGTCCGATAAGAGTAGTACGCGAGTTGAAGATGGGTACTGTTCACTAACTGCCTTCCCTATAGTCCGTCATTTCAAAATGAGGGGTGGCTGTGCCTTTGTGTACATTTGGGCGAACATTCCAAAAGAAACTTCAATTTTAGTTTGGTCACAAGAGCACGTTATAGAATCAGTGTCATATTCTATATATATTCTAGTGCAGAGAACACGTTTTTCTCTAAAACTAAGAAATTTAAAATAAATAAAATAACCTTCAACAATCAAACACCAAAACGAAGTAAAAGAAGATGAAATAAAAGAAGACCAGCAGAAGTCGATCTTTGCATCAGTTTTCAATTTATCAGGATGAAGAGTAAATTAAAGTTAATTAACTTAATTACGCTCCGTCTGATAGAATTAGTTTATAATATTTATAATATAAATATATGCTTACGCAAACTTGGAACTGCTATCCCTACTTTTCAATTGTCTCTTCCCCCCCCCCAAAAAAAAAGTTGTTCAGAAACATGCAATGAATTCGGTAACCCACTCTTAATTTATGATGGCAAGTTTTACATAATTTTACTCTTGATTCGTTAAACAATTTATTGGTATATTCACTTAAGTTATATATCATCCTATAAGTTACGATTATATTTTTCTTGCTCTTTATTTTTTTCCCCTTTCTTTCATGTGTGCGAACTGTTATGCTACGTAAACCTTTCTTAAGGTTGACTATTGAGTTGCATCATAACAAATGAGCCATTAAGTGTGTTTTTGAGATCGCATTGTTGAATAAGCACGTATCATGACTCACTCGCGTCTTCTATTTAAATTTAACAGCTCAAAGGCGGATGCAATGGGTAGTAGGTTGAAAACACAATAATAAATTAGAAATATTTCATTGTTGATGGCGTTGATTGTCATTTGCAACGTATTACATTTAACCGTGAAAAGAAAAAATACAAGTTTATTTCAACTCAGTTTGTAACATGAAACCTTTACTCGTGGTTTAACCTTCATATCTTACTGCATGTTAATTTCTTAATTACAAGGGGGGGGGGGAATCATGGTTCATAACTACCGAGAGGACGCCCCTACTTTTTACTAAAAAAAAAGAATAAATATTTTAAACTTTTTTTACAGTATGCATTTTATTTTTTGTTTGTATGTGTTTCATTTCACCTCATAATTAAAGTACGATATATCTTTATAGTGCAAATCTTTGTATTTTCTATATATTTCCAAAAATAATTAGCATATAGTTTTCCTTATAACAGCGTGGCTTTGTGACTTTGGCTATGGACTTGAGCACGACACCTTACTCCATTTCTTCCAGTCTTTCCAGCTGTTAGCTGGGAGGTAACCTGCGATGCATTGTGTCCCGCCAAGGGAGGACGAGCCATCATTCTCATCCTGTTGTGCTACTGAAAACTGGAGTTCGAAAGCACCTGCCATATGTGTCTTGCAAAAGTACGGGAAGGATTTAACTTTAACAGGTTTCCTTGTAACTCGTTTCGATTTACTAGTAGTAGTACGTTCAGCCAAAACACCGGTTTTGTAATGTACCACCACTATGATTTTCAATTTCCCCACTTTATTTATAATTTACAAGTTTTAAGTTACGTTACTCATATTAATGTAGACTATTTCGATGCTATGATTTTAAAAGCTCATTTTTTACCTGTTTATACGCCCTATTTACAAAAATGTAAACTAGTGTTTTGCTGTCTTAGTTTTTTATAATTTTAATTTACCTTAAGTATTTCTTAGCATAGTAATAAGCGTAATCTAAATGAAACGCTGTGCTATATTTAGGCTTTTTTGTTTTTGCTTTGATTCGCTCTATCATTATTTTACAAGCCCCTCCCAGTAATATTGAGAACTTATAACGCTAAAATTCGGTATTCGATCACAACGATGGCCACAGTGCATATAACCATTATGTAGTTTTGCGTTTAAAACAAGCAAATAAAGCTTTTGCAATTTTAAGATATTACTATTATTATTCTAATTAATAAGTGTATATAATATTTCTGGTGATTACTTTGATTACCGTTTACCAAGCTGTAGTCGGGGGCAATGTCTCCATTAATAGTTTCTTCGTTCATATATTCTCTAAAGTGATACGCAGTAATTCCACAATTTATTTTCATAAGAATAACGTAGGTACACCAATTATAAAATTTCTATTGGCTCTACTCACTCACTGGAAGTAGTATATTTGTTAATGCTGAATATTTTTTTTCTGTATACTTGGAAATCTAGGGCAGAACTGGATTATTTATATAAGTCTACATTCTACTGACCTAAAAGTGTGTTTTATTACAAAACAAATGACAGCTTTTTGGCTGGTAGTGTCATCATATTTTTTCCCTCAAATTTTATACTGTTCACCTAGTTAAAGTATAAGGAAAAGCACCCAATAATATTTCATTTCAAATTGTCATCGTACAAATAAAAAACCTGTCCTGTTTCTCCGTTTCGATAATTATAGTTCTTGATAATCTGATAAGCAAGAAGAAGAACAAGTTTTCGATCTTTTTAAGAAATGTATTCACTTAACATTATTACATATTAACAATGGATGATAGGTTTATAGACTTTATTAGTCTATAATATTATGAGAAAGATAAGCCTATTTCATAGATTAACGTATCAGCGAACACAGGTTGAGTTAGATGAATACTGAAAATGAGAAATCATTACACTGATTGTTTGCAGTATTGTATTATTGAACTCTATCATATAAATCCGACAAACGACAATACTTTGTGTTTCTGATTGTACTTGTGTTGTTTACCATTGTTATTGAAGTGGTATTCGGTAATATATTGGAACTCAATAAAAGTAATGACACAAAAAAAAATATTTTATAAGTACAAATTAAAACAAATATAAATTATGAGAAAGAGTTCAGTGTACTTAGAAAGCATCTATATTAAAATATATGTTCATAATTATAGAAACGTTCTGAGCGTAGCCTATTGATTAGTGAATTAAACTTGGAATTTGATTTCTGTTTTCTAAACAAAAATTAACTTGCTCAAACGTTATTTTTGGAAGCATTAAAAAGCAAGTTATATAGAATTGAAAATCCCACTGATCTTCAATTTGTAAAGAGCGTTTCTGTAGATTTATCTCTACATACTGACGTCCTTTCCATATGCAAAATAAGATTGCCAACTTAAAATTTTCAAATCTATTTTAACCCTACTTTATCCATAAACATAAGAACGGTAATCGTGGAAGTAGAATAAAATAGATCGAATATAAGCATCACATATATATTAGTGTTAACACTAAATATCTGTACTAAAAGAAAAAAAAAACAAAATTAAGGATTCTTAGGGAAAGGTTCCTATTTCGAGCCAAAACGACTACATAGGTAAAAGTATTATTGTTACGTCAGATAAATGTTTTCTCACACAAAAACTTTAAAATCCAACCTTCAATTTTATAATAATCTATTCTGCCTTAGACCAGCATCAGACAATAACAGAAACACAAATGAGTGTTAATGAAACGTCAATATGAACAATATATCAAACAATAATTATGGCGGTCAACACATGCAATGCTTGACGGTAATAATATACATGTGAGCAAATAGTGTTGATTCTTTTGCTGAATAGAGATGTAGGCATAGCTACATATAACTGAATTATACATATGATACATTTAAACATAAGAATAGAAATTTTGATACACAGCTCAAATGCACAAGTAAATAAATATTGTTTACAGCAAGCAATAAAAGGTACACAGATGTTGTTTATCATAGATAAAAAATACTGAAATTCTTGAAATAATATAAACAAAAGAGTAGTAGAGTATATTATAGTATTTACTGAATATAACTGCTTCAATTCTTCATACTAAGGCACCTGCAAGTTCTTGAAAGATAAGCTGAGAAACTATGTTCCATATCTCATAGAGAATTTAACACAAAGCACGATAGTCTCCTTCACTCATGATGATCTTTCAAACAAGGTTACATTACAAGAATTTCGTCAGGCTTTAATCTAACCTATATAAAAGCCAGTGTGTGTCACGTCACGTCATGCTTAATTTATCGAAATAGGAAGAGTCATAAAAGCTAAAATGCGTTTATCCAGATAGGATAGTTCGATTACTGTTTGCCCATTACGATTTTAGTGACGGTGGTGCAAGGGTGTCGTGAAACCGTATAAGTGTAGTGAGTGTTGGTAGAATAAACCTAAAGTAAAGACGTGGTGTGGGATCACCTTGCCTAAGGCCAAGTGCATAAAATTTATCATGAAAGTAAAAATATCGATTCAATTTCAAACTTAAATCTTTTCTTAATTAAACTATTTTCTGTTATGTCACTAACGTTTTCAACAACAACAACAAAAAAAAAACCTCTTTAATAAACGGAGAGTTTAAATTAAGAAATCAACAAATATTTTTCCAGTTTTGTATATACATTTCACTCTATACTTTCAGTACATAGATTAACAACAATATTAGGTTATACTTTCGTTGCTAAGCAACATGACATAAAAGCCATTGTTAAAACGCTGTGTTACCAAAACGCACTGGCTTTTCTATATATTAGAAATTGTAAATCTAATTGATTTTACCAATCTTAATTTTGATTGGCTTACAAAGGAATTTACCGATCTTTGACTGCCTCTACTGTACTTTTGTGCTTCTTTGTTGGTCAAGCTGGATTTCACAAAATTTATTTATTTCAGTTAGCTATGAAATGTGAGGTTAGGGTATAATAAGGGGTGAGGGGTTGGGTGGTAGTACTTGCCCCGTCATTTTTTACGGGCTATACGCTAGTAACTTCTAATATTGTTCCTCTTATAAAGATAAAGACTTGTGCATCTTATGTCTAAATTACCTATTAATTGTGGTCCCATAATCTGTCCTTTTTGAAAGTCAGTTAGTCACACCTCTTTCACATATCGCTTCACAACTAACGTGGAGTAGAGCTTAGATATGTTTAAGTAATACATAACACCTGTTCAAGAAGTCGTTGGAATAAAAAATTAATCAGTCAGTTAAAGATCTAGTTCATTTAATATCTGGAGAAGAAATGATACATCTTAGCAGGTGTTTCTATTCTTTGTCTCAGTCCTGTAGATAACTTCAATCTCTCTTTTTTGTGCCTATAAACAAAATATAAGCAAAGCGCGAAACTTTTTATGTGTTGAATAACATATTTATTGGATAAGCAATTAACTGCAAGAAAATAGCTATATAGATTATTCATAGAATTTATTGTTTGTTTGAGCACAAAGCTACTCAATAGGTTAGCTGCATTCTGTACACCACAGAGAAGCAATGTTGTAAATGCCAACGCTTACCGCTGACCAACTGGGAGACTACAGTACGTAACAAATGTAGTTAGATACATTACGTAGAAAAGGAAGTGGCATACTTTACTTTCAAAGTATATAAAAGCAATAAAATTTGGTATTTACTCTTCAGTACTTTTAATTCCGCGGAAAAATGTTTTAATTTTGAAGAAAGTATTTATTAAAACAAACTAAGTTTTCTCTTTCCTCTTCAAACTGAAACTACGTTTGAATGTTTGTTTCCTGTTGTCTTCATTTAATTTTACAGTTAGCTTGATCTGCACCTAAGTTACATCAACCTGGAGCTTCAAGATCTCAGAATCAGGAGGTTTAAATTTTCTGAATGAAGAGATATATTAGTAGATTATGTCACATATTAAAAGATAGGAACCGGCTGTCTAGAGTGTGAAGATTGGTTTACTGATTTCTTGAGAAACTAATGTATATTTTTCAGATGTCATCTGAATTTCGTCAATTACTCCTGTAGAAGTTAAACGTTACATTGGTGTATCAGAACGTCTTCGCTCATCAGTTAATCTGCAACAGTAAATCATAAGCTTGTACTACATGCTTTAAAAATATTGACTACGAAGTAGCTACAATGTTATGTTTCAGTTCCATTGTTTCTGTTGTTCTCTGAGGCTAATGTTCCAGAAACGTGTTGTTCACAATTCCTTTATAACCTGTATATTTAATCGAAAAGATTGTTATTTGTTGGCTATTTGGTATGAACCTCAAGTTCCCCGAGTGTGAGTTTTCTTATCCGACAATGTTGTGTGTTGGTCTCTTGAATAAGACAATATATGTCGACATTTCCTGAACACTTCGGATTTGTTGAAGTAACAAATAAAAACAAATTGGCACCTTTCACGAGTCTAACCAAAATTCCAATAATCTACGAAACAAGGTCAGACCTCTATCATAACATCACGCAGCTACTGGTAAACTGTTTTCTACAAAATATTTCTACTAAAAACACTTGTGTTTTACTATATCCTATTTTTATTACATTCTGGTTTACTTTACCAAAGCCGTTTTCATTAAAAGTTTATTTTTCCACGATAGAAGTTCATCAAATATATTGTAAGATTTAACAAGCAAAGCATAAGCACACATTAATAAAATATACAGAAAAATTTAAAAAAAAAGCTATTTATCTACATTCTACAATATGATTTAGTCATGTGAATATCTCTCTTGTTAACGGCCCAGCATGGCCATAACAATTTGTTTGTTTTTGAATTTCGCGCAAAGCTACACGAGGGCTATCTGCGCTAGCCGTCCCTAATTTAGCAGTGTAAGACTAGAGGGAAGG
>NW_013665782.1:448068-449629 GCF_000517525.1 Limulus polyphemus | reverse complement strand
TAACCCGCGACCCTCAGATTGTGAGTCGAGCGCCTTATCCACCTGGCCATACCGGGCCTAAATTCATAACAAACAAACTCTTCTAAATTTAGAATTTTTTTTGACAGTCAAGAAGACTAATATATAACCTAAACATTTTAAAATTAAAATCTTATTTTCGTTTTGAAAAATTAGATATTATTTGCAGAAGCTTAAGTAGAAAAATGTAAAAGAATAAAGCTAGTTGTAATAAAAAAAAAAAAGAGTATAATTTGACGTCACATAAATTTTTAATCTTTATGAATGACACAGAAGTAATGAAAACGTGTTTAAAACCGTTTGATTAACACGAATCGAAACAAAAATAGCATTAATGCGTTATTTTTTATGTTACAACTTTCTTTTGCCTTCCAAAGTCCATTACTCTACAGTTATTTTCGTTCCTAAAAATATATATACATGTTTTATTTATTTAGCACCTCTGGTTTCTAAGTTATTCATGACTGTAATAAAAACCTCTTTATATAGAACATTAATACGAAGTGTGTTCGTGTTTTAAAGACATGTATATGAAGTGTAGTCGTTTCTGAGTAAATATTAGTTACGAATAACAAGTTAAAATCGGCCAACTGTCATTGGCCTTTATGATCGCACTAGCGAGATGGAGCGAGGCAAGTGTGACTGACCTTTGATTACATCATCGACAATTGCTGTGCAATAAGAAAGAAGAAAACAGATGCAACTACTGTTATTTTCCAAGCATAATTTTTCTTTATTTTCGTATTTTACATTTAACTTTTTTTATTAAATAAAATAACGAAAATAATAATTTTCAAGGTGTTGGCCTTTTCCAGATGTATTATTCAGATTTAGCAAACAAGAATGCAACATAACTAAAAAGTTATAAAGACATGAATAATTATTCTGAGATCAATGTTACCACTCAAGTAAACATGTTCACATTCTAAAGTTTTGGTCAAAGCAATTTTGTCCAACATCACTTAAAATCTGCAAATTTAATTTAATAAGCAATATAAAGAGACGAAACCTTAATTGATACATTGTTAGGTAGCACATAAATATCAGAGTCAGCCCATTGTTGTCATACAAATCAGAATCAGCTTTTTGCTGTTACAGAACAAGTCAGAAGCAGACACTTGTTCTGTTATATATAAATTAGATGTTTTTTTTGTATTTTATATCTTGTATACAAATCAGAGGTAGTTTGTTATACTGGCGTACAGTATTTTTCAGTCATGCAAAAAACGTTTTCAGTAATATTTTTCCTCACTCTCATTTTTATACCATAGTTATACTGAATACCCTAAAAGTTTACCATGACAAGAGACACGTTTGATATAATACTAGATTTGAAAAAAAAATCATAATCTTTATCGAAGGGAAATATTAGTTAAATATTAAAGTGAAGCTGCTTAGGTATAGATATGAAAGGAAAACACTGAGTGAAAATTGGAAATGCTATACATAAAAGGGGCTATCGGAT
The DNA here is from genome assembly GCF_000517525.1 of Limulus polyphemus. Lineage (NCBI taxonomy): Eukaryota > Metazoa > Arthropoda > Merostomata > Xiphosura > Limulidae > Limulus > Limulus polyphemus. The sequence continues at coordinate 448,146 of NW_013665782.1, read as the reverse complement.
GTTTTTGGTGTAACAAATTTGTTATTATATATTTATTTTAATATCAGTCTTTATTTAGATTAAGTTTATATTTAGAAA
>NW_013665782.1:443728-448008 GCF_000517525.1 Limulus polyphemus | reverse complement strand
TTAAATGTAGCTCAGTATTGTTACATAAATCTGAATTGTCTAGAAATCCTACATACGCCTATAAATATAACAAACGCGGCGCGCCAAAGAGAGTATCTCTTATTAGTTTGCTATAGTCAGTGTGCTATAAACTTCGTAAGCCATAACTGTGATTGTTATAACGCTTATCAATCGGAAAGCTTCAGATATTTGACCAGGAACCTTTAAAAAATTTGATCATTACAAATCATTTAACTTCAATGGATTCTCATTAGACATTTGTACATTTACGAAGATATTATATAACTTTAGCGGTAAAACAAACTCAACCTGTAATCGGCGTGTGTGGCTGGTGAATAACGAAGGACAAAGCTAGCTAGCTCCCTGTTATTGTTAAGTGAATTATATCGATTAAAAGGAGGACTTTATATTGCTTGTAATTTTATGAAACTTTTGTTTATAAATCATTGTTTGTAATAACTATTTGTAATAACTGTTATTGTAAATTGTTATATTGTTTGTATATTAAAAGTATTTGTGTTAAAAAAGAAAACTGTGTGTATCAATCTTGTTGGCAAATATAATAAACTGACTATACATCGGCTTTTACTTAACTACTAAATCCAAAGTACAATTTAACTACTAAATTTAAATTTTCAGTTAACTCGGTTTCAGACCATTTGAAATACTAATTCGTAACATTGTTCATTTTTTAATAACAGTTGAGCAATAAAACAATATAAAGAATAATATCAGCGCAATCAGGCAAGTGTTACTATATTTTCTTTACTGGCATTAAAGTTTTTTCCCCCCTTAAAACGTAGCATGGTTATTTGTATGTAGCAAACTAAGAACTAAAATGTTGCCATAAAAACACGTGGCTCTTATGACCTTAACAATTCAAATGACAAACTTAAAGTACATAGTAAGAAAAGTATTTCTTATTACACTGTATAACAGGTACTAGCTAAAAACATAAATACAGGAGATATCCATAGAGATATATGAATAACTATCAGATAAAATATATTTGAACTGTATGTTCTATACTTTCTTGATATAATGTGCGATCATGTATGATTATAAACCAGTAAATAAAAAAAAAATATTTGTTTCACAGATATTGTGATTTACAACATCATTTATATCACATAACATGAATATTTTCTAACCGAATCCTTACATACTTTGGTGTGATCTTCCGTTTTGTTGTATTTAATTCCTAGAAGTGAATACCATAATACAGAACAGGTCAACACACTCTGGTGTCATTACAATATCTTTGTAAAATGAAGTATAAATTATATGTGATTTTTTAACATTATCCTTCGTATAATTTATTCTTTTCTTTCCCTTCTTTTTGTTATAAAAAATTAAGTCTCTCTTCCAGAGGTTAACTTACTGTATGGAAGAGAAGACATAATATGATTTGGGTTTTAGGGTGGAGGATCCCAGTCATTCCTGGTAGAAACCGAGTTTGAACATTGAATGCGCGTCAGCACTTCACCAAGAGTTTTTGTTGGTTCTTTACTCTTCTGAGTGAAAATGATAAATTACAATCAAAAATGTTGCTCCTGGTTACCAAGATCTTTTTTAAACCAAGATATGTGGAGGTGGAAAATAAATCCCCTTAAAATATGGCATAGGAAGAAGAAGCTTGATGAAACCACGTGAGTAGTTTTCTTTGGTGCATTTTAACTGCTAGTACTAATTTGATGTTAATCCCGCCTCTAATATGACATGTTTGAGCCGCAACCTCCAAAAAGCTTATCTGTCAGCTGTAATGCACCATTTACCAGCGGGTGAATTGGGAGTTCAAGAACAACGTATAGGGAATGAATGGAGAGGCCACTTATTGAGTTTGAAGTTTGTCACTATAAATATCCTCAAGATGTTTGAACATGGTTGGAAATGGTTTTGTAATCACATTGACGATAAATAGCACTTTTAGTTTCAAACATGACATTATGCTGTAACAGAGATACAGTGCGGCAATGTATTCACTAGCTTGCCTGAATAAATTGGATTTTAGGGTTTGTGCAAATTCGTAGAGTTCATTATCTTCGGTGATAGATGATGATCAAAGCACGTCATTCTGAAATCCTTTAATGATGTACAGTTATGAAGAATCTAGACAAATTCATGAAACAGTTTCAACAAGTAAATGTATGAAATTTTTATTCAAAAGAGCAGCAGATACAGCTTCTCCTTTTAGTCCTGATTGATCCAGCACTGCATGCTGTTGAGCATCTCAACAAAGACTAATTGGAGAGTTAGGGCTGTGTAACCAATGGGTTTCACTGCAGACATGATCTTATAAACAACTGGGCTTTACACCATAAATGCTTTAAAGCTTACAAACGTAGACCAAATGAAAACTTTGATTTTTATGTTGATGAGCAGTGCCATATCTACAGCAAATCATATTCAGCTATGGTTAACTGTGAAAAGAGCATTGTGAACAAGTTCGTATATCTTCAAAAAATCTTCATTTGGCATCACTTAGCGTTATAAGCCTTCAAAATTACATTGAGCCTTTGATGGGGTAGGAACAGTGTCAGTTAAGCTTTATTTCAAAGTGACGAATTGAGACGAAATGTTACAATGAACGAAGCCAACAGTTGTAGCTCCACTGGTAGCAATATCCCTTATTTAAAAAAGTTTCTGTTATTTCTCGCCAATAACCACGGGGTGTTGCTGTTCAGATAAGACAGAAGTGTATAGAGGCTATGACACATGCTGAATCGCCTAGGTAGCGGGAAGTTTACTCTCCCATGCATTTCGAATCAGTTTGAAATGTTTGTTGTGCTTGCAGATACACATAGTATTGGAGATAGAATTAATAGAATCTCATTCGTTCCTCTTATGCGAATAAAATGTCAATAGTTCTATCCCAATAGCAAGCAGAAAGAGGAATGTCACAGACAAACAGTAAGAGCTACAATCGCAGTTAATTAAAATTATCTGACCCAAAGGTGAGTATGTTCTCTTGCCTGAAAAAACGCAGTATATCTGTTGTAGCACAGAGGATGATGACCAGCTTAACATATGCTGGTATGTGCTATTTGATGCATAATTTTAAGGATACATAAACGTGAGGTTGAACTCTTGGTGTATACGAAAGTTTCCAGAGCCCCTCTCAACTTTACAATGTATCAGATGTAGGAGATAAGTTAGCACTCAGTAAACACTAAGTTTTTTCTCACAAGTATAGATTGGCTAGAAGTTAACATAAGAGAAGCATGACTTTTCTTTCTATTGATGTAATTTTATGGAGAACCAAAAATGGTCATGGCTGATCTTATCGGTTTGTACATAAGCATTTTAGGAATAGCTCTGTATGTTATACAAATGAACCTTGGTTCTTCCGTTAGATTATAAAGAGCAGTCTAGTAAAACTAGATAAAGAATGCTGTGTTAAATAATGTAATAGAGAAATATAATAAATTAAAAAATGCATAGCATGAGAACAAACTGTCTGTAACACAACACTTGAGCAGAAGGCTTATGACTGATGGTCATTTGTAAGTTATTTTGGGTGTTATCCGCTCATTTGCAAGCGATAAGCATTAATTTTCCCTAGAAGTCACTCAGGGTAATACAAAGACCAAAATGTCCTAGATTTGACTGGCTATATTTCATGCAGTTTCATTATTGGTAAGAAGTACACGTTCTACGTTTTAAGTTTATTGACTCTAATAAAAGTTTTGAGCTTATTGACACCTGGTGTAATGTGACAGTTAAATCCCAATATCACTATCTTCTACAACTTTTGACAAGAGTTGCATGCTATCGACAAAATAGTATTTGTCTTACATCCACACAGATTTGCTTCACCACTTAGTTAAACAATTAACAAGCATTTAATTAAGGAAGCAAGTTATATTTATATAAAAATAAGTAGGAAAACAGTCAGTTAAAAACATAATGAAGTGATTAATCTGTCGAAACATAGAATATTCCACCATAAATAAATCACTTCATTATGCTTATAAATCGTTGTTTTCCTACTTATTATTAACTAACAAACACCATTTAACTCATTCCTCGAGTAGTTGGTTTTGCGTGATCTGATTTGTTGAATTCACTATACAAAAGAACGTGAGGAATTTTTCAAAACATCATTGAGTTACGTGTAACATGTTACGTATTACAATTTCAAATAGCGTAGAATTGTTTTGAATTGTAATTTAGATTTAGTAGTTAAATAAATGCCGATATGTATCCAATTTGTGATATTTGCCAACAAGATTGATACACACAGTTTTCATTTTTTAATGCAAATACATTTTAATATACAA
>NW_013665782.1:441850-443480 GCF_000517525.1 Limulus polyphemus | reverse complement strand
ATTACAAATAGTTATTACAAACAATGATTTATATACAAAAGTTTTACAAAGTTACAAGCAATACCGAGTCTTCTTTCTAGTCTGTAACTTCCTTGATATCTTACTGAGGGTTCACGATGAGCGAGTTAATTACGAGCTGATGTAAGTACGATTCGCTTAGCTAGCTTTGGCCTTCGTTATTTACCAGCCACACACGCCGAGTTTCCCACGATGAAGTTATATAATGTTTTCGCAAAAATACTAATGTCCGATGTGAATCCAACGAAGTTAAATGGTTTGTAATTTTCGAAATTTATAAACGTTCCTGGTCAAATATCTTAAGTTTTCATATTAATAAGCGTTATAATAATCATATTTATAGCCTCCGAAATTTATAGCACACCAATAAAGATACTGTTTTTTTGGTGCATCGTGTTGGTTATATGTGTGGAGAGTTTCTCGAAATTTCAGTTTACGTGACAATACTGACGCTAACGGTAGCGTTTACGCACACACATATATATTGTTGATTCCTACACTCGAGAATCTTCTAAAACTTTAGAGAATAGGCGGGAGTTTCGCAATACATATTTAACAGTATAAGTTATGTACACTTCTAAATACGAATTTAACTAAAAACAAAACATTGATATAAGAATAAATATATAATAATAAATCCGTCACAAACACTTGATGGACCAAGATTACTGAAACAAATAACGGTTTTTATTAGAAATGTATGTTGTTAGAATGCATTAAAGCATTTCTGGAAATTTAAATAACGTTTATTCATTTACGCCTTGTAAAGACAGTATCACTTCGTTAACTGAGATTCACTTGTCAGGACTTGCTGCACTGGATTTGGCATCTTATCTTAAAAAATGTAAGTATATTAACTATCCTTCAAACAATGAAATATTGTTATTCTTGATCTAGCTTCAGCCATTTGATTAGTTTATTTAGAATAAACAAGGCATAGCAAATTGCATTTAACACACACACTCTTGTTACCAATGGACTTTGGATAAATAGCTTTCTTGTTCAGCTTCAAAGGTGATTAGGGACTAGTTTTTTGTTACCCTCGCTTAAAATACTTATAAAATAGTAAATAAAATACAATATGAAGCACGTATAAACACATACGTCCAAAGAATATTTCCTAAGCCAAAAAGTAGTTTCAATCTTATTATTAATACTAGATAAAAGTTGATTTATGTCATCAATTGTTCTGAATATTGCCAAAGAATCAAGGAAAATCCTAAAACCTGAGGTGAAAAGTCTGTATAAAAGAGAACAATATCCTTATAACGCTCGAATGTTGAAGCTCATATTTTTTCAGCTCTTTTATCTGTATAGCTTACGAATCCCGAATTGAAAACTATTTTACATAAACTTATAAGAAAACGTGAATGTACTAAATGTCTTGGTATCATCCAGGCTTGGACTAAGGTTTGTTTGTTTGTTTTTCAAATTTTGAGCAAAGCTATTTGAGGGCTATCTGCGCTAGCCATCCCTAATTCAGGAGTGATACGTTAGAGCAGGGTTTACCAAACTTTTTTCACAGCGGGCCAGATAACTGAGAGAATGACGAGAATTTTGTTCAATACAATACAGTGAACACACAAAAAATAAAGACAACAAACATGTTTAT
>NW_013665782.1:440545-441167 GCF_000517525.1 Limulus polyphemus | reverse complement strand
GATAGCCAGGTAGGATCTGACAGAAGTGGATCAGCTCTATCCTTTTCGGTGAGAAAAATATCTATTTCTCTTCGGAGCTCATAAAAACGAAACAGGACTTTACCGCAGCTGAGCCACCTCACTGCTGTGTGATAAGGCAAGTCACAGAATTCAGAATCAATTTCTACAAGAAAAGCCTGAAACTGGCGGTGATTAAGTGCATGGCCCCGAATGAAGTTCACCACAGAAACGATTGGTTTCAGTACGCAAGAAATATCTAAGTCTTTCCCACAGAGTGCCTGCTGATGTATAATACAGTGTATAAACAGAGCACCTGGGAGTTGAAGATCTTCCAACTTAGTTCGTATCTGCCCCACCAGACCCTTCCTCACTTCAGCCATGTTTTTTCCTCCATCAACTGTAACACGCTGAGCTGATTCCACTGAAGGTTATAGCCTTGCAAAGTTTTCTGCACTTCCATGAAAATGTATTCTCCAGTTGTTCCGTGCATGCCGCAAATGGATGCCAACTCTTCTGTGATCTGAAAGTCCAAATTAACACCACGAATGAACACGAGAAGTTGTCATGTACTCGAGAGATCAGTAGACTCATCCAGCGCCAGAGAATACCACAAGAAGTTCCT
>NW_013665782.1:422899-440149 GCF_000517525.1 Limulus polyphemus | reverse complement strand
CTCAAATATAGCAAAATATATGACATAATTCACTGAAGTCAGCCCCTTTTATATACGGCACTCTTCAAACCGGTTTAAACACAGCAATGCAAGTTAAAACACGATCGCTGCAGCAGGCTCGTAATCGCTTTTCTTGGAAACTTCATTGCAGGTACTTAAACTAAAAGCGCTCTGATATCCAAAGTCGCAAAAAGTCGTCTGTTCGAGTTTAATCCGTGTATTGAACCAGTATTCCAGATTTAAATATAAATATATAAACGCATATGTACAACACACAAATATATGTCGAAGCACACACAATACACGCACACGTCTTCTCTACCACAAGGCTGTGTAACCACGCGCACACTCGTCACACTACTTGTATCAACTGCCTTTAAGCATTGTATCGTCTTACAACAATGCGCGCAGAGGCGACTGAAGAATGAACTCTCATTGCAGGTACTTACACCAAAAGCGCTCTAATATCCAAAGTCGCAAAAAGTCGCTGAATTTTTTATTTCACTGATTTTCCTAAAACTTATATTACTGTCAAATGCAAAGATCAGATTGGACAAATTTGGACATTTTTACTTACACTTATTTGAATTTTTTCTACATAGTAACTTTATCTACAATCTATGATATTTCCATATAAATAATTATATTTTAGCTCATTTGTGGCACAGTGCAGCGGCGGCCGGATTCGGCCCGCGGCCGTAGTTTGGTCACCCCTGCGTAGGAAGAATAGAGGGAATGCAGCAAGACAACAACCTCCATCACCACTCTTTGGCCAATCTTTTACCAGCAAAAAAATGGGATTAACCGTTACATTATAACCTCTTCACAGCTGAAAGGACGAGCATGTTCGGTGACGGGATTCGAATCCAAGACCCACAGATTGCAAGTGAGTAGAGCGCCCTAACCACCAGGCCATGCTTGGCCTTGAACAGATAAGGAACGATGAGGATTCCACTAAGAACTTTCTTCGTTTCAAAAGGTTTTTATAGTTTATCGGTTTTTCTCTTTAAAATTCGTTAAACAAAAGTACTGCGTTACGTACAGTAGAACTATCCTGAAACACGTAACTCCGTTAAAATTTAATTTTCAATCCAAAAGTAGATAGAACAGTAACAAGAAAAGATAAAGGTATGAAGGAAATGATTTTAGATAGAAAGAAAAGCAGTATCTCAGCATCTTGAAGAACTACAGAAGTTTTCATTCTCAATACGTCAATTCAGTCGAGCGTTACGGAGTTCCATATGATTTGATATATATTATTGTTAAAAATCTTGGCTTCGGATACTACATACACTACTTTGCCTGAAGGCAGTGAAAGTCTTAGGTATCTAATAACAGCATATTGATTTGTTTATACAGTATTAAATCAGTAACTACCAACCATCTTGCACGGTAATAATAGTACTAAGCTTATTATATAGCGCAAAGAAAATCACGAAAATATTTCAACCGTGTTCGTACCGCAATACATTCAGCATTAAGTAACGTTGAAAATCTTATTTTTTTTTCTCTGTCTAAAATATCAGGTGAATATATCGAATTGTTATCTCTATAGAAAAGGAACTCATGATATTTCATGCTATTGTATATATATTTTCTTTTGCAAGATTTTGGAGAAACTATTATTTGTTATCCAGGCCATTGACTTTCCATTACTCTTCTATCTAGCAATAATAAGCGTCATCTACTAGTAACAACATTGAATTTGTGTGCCATAACATGAAACTGTCGGAAATATAGGTCTAAATATACTAAAGACACGAGCTTAACATAAGCCGTGTGTATACATTGACGTGCTTCGTTAACTGGAAAAACGGAACGACTCTCATTACACTAAACGTAATACCGCTCTCTTTAGAAAACTATTTATATTTGAGAAATAACTAGCTGTTGAGTCTATTTTCAGTCACATAGAAATCTGAATTATTTAAAACAAATAGAAACCTGGATTATTAAAAATTTCGCAATGTATTGATGTTTTCAAAATATAAATTTTGAACAGTTAAAAATAAAATATAAGGACTATGTCATATATGACAGTACAAAACACCGAAATTTAACTGTGCACTCGCGTAGTTAAAACACTGACATTTCTCGTAATGTACATGCAATGTTCATGTAAAAACGAAACATCGCTGTAGTGGAGCATAACATGTGTTAACAGAGCAGAGACACACCTATACTTAACAAAAGTTCCTTAACCTAGATATAACAGTAGACGAATCAAACAATTACGTTTTGAATTTCTTGAGAGATTTAAAAGATGCGGATTGGACTTTTATTTGTTTAACTTGTAGTACCTTGAAATTGTTTTTCAATAAATCCGTAAAATCTGAAGTATATTCTGCTTGATCAATAATGAAAACTCGTGAAATTTGCTGGACCATGAAACTATTCGATTTCTTGACAATGAAAAAAATACATGCTAAAACTGTCAACTGAAAAATATCCCATTTTTTTGTTTAGAGCAAAAAAAAACAACAAGGATAAATATACAATCTGCAAATAACGCCCTATTCACGGATGTATTAACTGAATTATGTTGTTTTATTATGATAGTTGAGTAGAATATAAAATAGCAATTTTCTTTGCAAAATATACATCTATATTTTAATACCCTTTAAAAGTGTAATGATAATTACACGACTGACAATCAAGGTAACTTGTGCTAAGTATAAAATTAAGTATTGACATTTTCAGCTCTCCGGCGGAATGGGTTTTGTTAAGAGATTACCATTAACTGATTTATTACCTTACTATATTACGTCACTTGTTTGTTTTAGCTAAGCACAAAGCTACACAATGGACTACCTGTGTTGTGTTCACCACGGGTATCGAAACCCCGTTTTTAATTTTATAAACCTTCATACTTACGATGTATCACTGGGAGGCATATCATGTCACTGGCACAAATGTTAGAAAGCTTTACACATGTTAAAAACTATTATGTCACTTGTATATATATATAGATTAAAATTTTATTTTTACCTTTTTTTTTCTATTAGCGAATGAGCCTACCAAAAATGTTATGCCAAATCAGATGAAATGTTTTGTACTGAAATGTAGGCTGCAGTTTCTGTACGTTTAGTATTTTCAGAAAACGTGCTTTAGCAACACATTTGACTGCAAGACAACGATTTGTATGAAATATTCTGACTTATCTTCGTTTGCAACGTAACACATTAATTACTGATCAGTGACTAAGACACTGCGTATCAAGATTTATATGGTTGTTTCAAAATGAATTGGGCAGAACGAGAAGCTAATAGTTGTGCTTAAGTAGTCTATATAGATCATATTACGACACACAATAGAGACAATAGCCAAGCAGATTTTGTAGACGTTTTTGATTGCATATCTTATGTCTGATATTTTAACTTATTGCTCTGTTTCAGTAGAAATTAGTGTTCCGAACTATGGCTTCGAGGTTCGCGCCCCATTACCTCCAGAAAAATCATGTTCCGCATCTTGAGGTCGTAGATGCATTATCAGAGTGACGCTCAAATCCCAATATTTGATTAAAGTATCCAACGAGTTGGCGGATGATGGTGTTGACTAGCTGCCTTTCCTAGTTTATCAACCCTAAGTTTTGGATGGCCAGCACAGATAGTTCTCGAGTAGCTTTACGTGAGATATAAAGAGTAAGAAAAAAGGAGAGGTTAAAATGAGAAATAATGAACTTACATCTTAAAACAACATTCAAGCCAAAGCGAATCTATTAACATTGACAATGATTGTGGACGTCACATACTCCACCAAGTCTGCTAACTTGCGCTTCGAGCTCTTTTGAAGTAGAGAAAGACAAAAAGCTGTGGAGTTTATCACAATACAAATTAAGAAAACAAGTGTTATACGAAGTCTACTACCGTGGACATCAAGTTCTTGCGAAGCCGTGAAAGACGAAACATACAGAGGTTAATAATTACAGATTAGCATGCTCGTGTTAAGTGATATTTCACTGAAATATTTGCTCATTAAGGATAAAAGGAAACAGTTTTCTACAAGAACTATTGCTCTGTGGTGTGATATCTGAATACGACTTTGTTATATTACTGAGTATAGGTTTAATAGATGAGATCTAGTTTTGTGACACACACATTACACATGCACTTAGTTGTAAAGACTAGTTATCGTATGGTTATCATATTCTAAAACGTCAGTTTCGTGTTTAGAAACACATGTAGAGTGTGTTTCAGTGTGAAACGTGTTCTACGTTATACTGACTTGGAATGATAAACCTGTTGTGAAATAGATAATGTTAGTTATACAGTAATAATTTTGTTCCATCACATGTCAGAGACAAAGCTTTCACGGTTCAGTAATATTAGTGTCTAACTGATCAGTAAACTAAAAATACACCTTTATTCACTCTCTATGGTAAGCTACTCATTTCACATTAGCTCAACGTGAGCTACTTACAAAAATCTTACTATGAAACTGCTAATGCTATATAATAGGACTAGGTGAAACGAACGGGTTTAAAAGTGAACATGTTTGACTAGCGAACCTTACAAAACTGAAGTCAAACATTACGTTTTAAAATCGTCTCTCTATAAAAGAAACGAAATTTTTTAATAGGGTGTATTTAGTTGATTATATATATATACATAGAAAAGAAGGAAAAGACACCTTTTTTATACACAACAAATCTCTTATTTTCTGAAACACGTGTAATTAGGTAGACAACTTTTAGTACTGACCCAGTTTGATGATGTAATAACTCTTTTGCTACTGTTTAATTCGTCTAAGTAACGTAATTGGTACAAAGAACAAATACGAACCCTCGAGGCTTAAATCATGATTACGTCAATATTAAACATTACATACTAAGCCATGAATTCAAGAAGACCCGAAACTATTTGTTCTCTGAAGAGTATATTTTAAGTTTCTTTCAAAGCCTTATGCAATTGATGTAAAATTCGAAAGCTATATTCTTTACAGTCTGTGAAATAAAACGGAATACGGACAGTAAATAATATTTTAAACAATGAATACGTCCAGAATAAATAGATGACTGAAAATTTTAAAGAAAATACAGCTGAGAAAGGAATTTACATTGGAACATACACCAAAAAGAAAGGTATTAAATAAAGTAGAAGTTTTAGTCCTGTCATAAAATAATGACTGGGAGAAATCTACTTAAGATTCCTTAATTTTACTGATTACAGAATCCTGTCATATTAAGAAAACATTAATCTCGAACATATTAAATAAAGGGGGAGCACTAAATTTATAATATATATTGAATTTATAGAACTGCAGTCAGATAACATGACACTTTTCATCATCATATTTAAAACTGATCTATTAGTCTCAAAATGTCTTCACCTGTCTAAGTACTCTAATATCATGAAAGCAAAATGTCTTACTATCACCCCATTCAAAGTAAGGACAAAAGACACTGAATTGTGATGAATAACTTAATACTAACCGAAAGACACGATACACTAGAATAATTTTGGACCTACAATAATTTCTCTGTCCTGTAAAAGTACCAGCATCGAAAAAGTATTTATGAAACTTATCCAAGCACCTGAACTGTACCTTAAAAATACTGTATCACTGAAACCAAAGCTACATGAACAGCACTTAAGATTCCAGTAATAGTTTATAAAACAAGTTAGCATGAAATTGCGCCAATTCTAGATGCGTGTATTACATCCATTTACTAGGTAACTGAGAAAATGGACAGCAATGTTAATTCCATTCTTAAAATTATAATATCATTACCAGTAAAATTTTAGGTACAGTGCAGCTTAAAGTGGTTTTACTGATATATTAGCATTTGAGGTACATTGCTTACGGTGTCAGGAAAAGTAAAAGGTAGACGTTATCAAGTTGCGTTACATGTAATTTGAGGCTATTTGTTTCACTTTTAGTCATATTCGAAAAATACAATTGAGAACTGTATTCATGTTCTTATTGTTAAGGCAGTTTTCAATTTAAGTCACTGCAGTTAAGAATGGTGAATTATAACGTGACCTGTTGTTTGGCTTCAACTCTAAAGGGTTGAAATCTTTCAAAACAACGTTACTGAGATTCATTTCATTCTATTACTGTTACAGCATGGGGAAGTTTTGAACTTTACTACCATTCCAGTCCACAGCTTAAATAATTGTGAAATTCTGAACATTGTTGAGTATCATTCCAGTCTGTGGCTGTTAAAGCATGGTACAATTTTGCATAAAGTTATTTCAGCACGGTCTAAATCGTATTGCATATCTGGTTAGATTGTGTTTGACATTTCAAGGTGTTTGATTTTTAAGTTTTTGTAATCTAATCAGTTATTATTTTTGTGAATTCGTACCGATAACTGTTTATATGTGTTACTGTGGAATCTTTTTAGCTTAGCTTCTTCACGTTCTCGGCACCCTTTAACTAAACACCTTTGTTTTTACAATAGAAAAGTCATTGTACTGCAGTGCTTTTTGAAAAGTTTGCGGAACATCATCAGCTTTGAAAAGTTTGAAAAATTCGTCTACATACTTAAAGACTTACAGTTGTGATTCTCTTATATGTACTTATATACAAAACAATTCGCTGTAGCAACCGCCGTAAGTTACACAGTCTCAAAAACGCAACAACAAATTATAAAGCCATTCACAAGATCCACACTTCGAGACATTATGAAAAGGTAAATTATTAAGCTAATAAAATGTGTATATTTTGAAAAGTCTACTCAAATCCTATGATAAATTTATTTGTTATATTTATTTGCATATACTAGGAAAGCGGGTTGGCCCTATGCTAGAGCTCTGGATGTTTGAGCTGGAGAGCCGGGTTCAAATTCGTATGATACCACAATATATTCCCTTGACTTTAAGCTGGGGTGCGTTATAAGAGTGACAGTCAATTCCTTAGTGTGGCTGGTAGGTGGTAGGATGTTGCTGAATGGTTGACTTCCTTTTGCTCAGTAGTTCAAAATTGTGGACAGCAGCAAATAGCCTGAGTAGCTTTAACATAAATACAAATGCTTAATGTATACACTTATTAGGCTTTTGTTATATGTTTCACCTTCATTCTTGCAAATGATAATTTACATACCATGTGGCTCACTGTAATAACTGTAAGGTCCCTTAATTAACCTATCGTTTCCGAAATCGATACAGTATCGAACCTTGCAGTTATTGATAAGGGAATATTTATCACCGCGTTTTGGAACTTTTAAGATTAAATATTTACAGTAAAGCATTATTATTACTTTTTTTGCGTATGTATTTGTTAATGCTCTTACCAAGTAGCAGAAGGCTATTCTCAAGGATGCTAATTTTGTAAAGCAGACACGTTCCTTTTCAGTCAAATTTTAAAATGTTTCAAATATTTGATATGCAGCTTTTAAATGGCTCCGAGTTATTTTTCAAGTACAAACTTTTAGCTCATAGCTTCGTCATTTCAGATCTAATGGCACTTTTGTACTCAGAAGGTCAAACCCTTTCGATTGATGTATTTGACCACGCCCAAGATCTCATAGATTAATTTATTTTAATCCTGCCTAAAATAGTTTCAATTTGAGGGTAGGCTGATAAAGATCATGATGAGTAATAAAATCGAATCGGCGCCCCATGCTTGGTATTGCTGGCACACAAAATAAAGCTAATAACAAGGGGAAAAAAATTCTTATACATTAATTTACTCTAATCCTACCTAAAAGAATTTCAAGCGCCGAGGCTATTGAGCATTCCCTCTTGTTTTAAAAGTTTGTTTGTTTGTTTTTTGAATTTCGCGCAAAGTTAAACGAGGGCTATCTGCGCTAGCCGTCCCTAATTTAGCAGTGTAAGACTAAAGGAGGAAAGGCAGCTAATAATCACCACCCACCGCCAACTCTTGGGCTACTCTTTTACCAACGAATAGTGGGATTGACCGTCACATTATAACGCCCCCACGGCTGAAAGGGCGAGTATATTTGGTGGAATGGGGATTCGAACCCGCGATCCTCAGATTGCGACTCAAGCGCCTTAACCACCTGGCTATGTTTCAAAAGAAAGGAAAGTTGTGTCGATAAAGTTACCAGTTAGTTTAGTGTGTGTGTTTTTAAACACCTGAAATAGAAGTATTTGAAGTACATATTATGTATTGAGCAAATTATTTCACTTAAAAAGAGTGATATATGAACTTCGTCAAGCAGTAAACCAGATTTACAGTTAACCAAATAAATCCTGTCGACAAATTTACTAAACAAGAGTATTAAAAAAGTATGAAATTTTTAAAATGAAGTATGGATCCTGCTATAAATCCTTACTTTGGCCTCCAGATATGTGTTTAAAGCTGCCAAAATAGGGATTAAATTTTATAAATTTGTGATTATAGTTTTAATCCTTGTTTCATAACATTGTAGAGCAGGATCACTACTTCATTTTAAAATTCATAATTTTTTAATACTATTGTTTGTTTACTTATTATTTTATACCTGTATAAAGTACATACTTTACCTCTAGAAACTGTCGCGTGTCTATCCATAGATATGTAGTGCCATCCGTTCTGTTGAATTGGGTTGAAAAGTACGTGCATGATATGTTTACCATTTATATTACACCTTTATATATATAAATATGGATTTTTATCGGAATATTGAAAGTGGATACCCACAGACCAGTTAAGTAAGCTGGAGAAATCTTGTAGCGATAGTCCGTTGACATAATCAGGTAGGTAGGTAGTGTACGAAAAAGTTGCTATTTTAGAAATTTTTGAATTGTTTTACCGAAAACGTTAGCGACCTTCTTAGCGTATTATTAGTATATATGTATGTAATATATCGTAACCAATGCTTTGAATGGTCGGTTTTTCGTTTAGAAATTCGATAGGGTTGTTTTTCGCCGCGTGAATTATTTGGAATTCTTGTCGATTTCTACTATTAAGTACTACCGTACTTAAAATTACGTCTTTCTGATAATATACTCTATACAATAGTACACTATTTACGTATATTAACGAGGGAAGAGTATATCCATCGTATCTATAAAATATATTTTCTATGTACGTAACTGGTTCGAAAACAGGTTGGCCGTCTCATATATAAGAATATTTTATTACTATACCTAAGCACACTTTATATGCTCCTTTATTTCTAAAAATAGTACCGCTAACTGGAGTTTAGAGCTCATTTGTTTCCGTATAACAAACTTTAGCCAGATACTGACAGCTTTAGAATAAAAAAAAAGTAGTGTTCTTTATTACCCGATGTTTAGTCTGAAAACATGAATAGAAATATCTCTTGGCAGCTGAGTCACGTTCTGTGTTGTTTCGAGAGGATAAATGATTCTTGTAAGTGTTTAATCTGTAAATGGATGGGAACAAATTTTGGCTTTCACTGTACTTATTATTACACAGACAAAGGAAGAAGATACACTTACCTGCCAGGCACAATCCAGTGTTAGGAAAGACATGGTTGTTCACAGTAGGTTCGCCTACCTTACCCGAGACGGGAGGTTATGTTGAACTGGAAGCACAACAGGCGATGAGTAATAGTCACTATGCAAGAAGAGGTAAGTCGGGTAGATCCAAGCAACTCATGGGAAAAACACTTGTTCTGTTGGAGAATCATGCGCTCTCTCTCCTCTGACGTGAAAAGGCGTGGCCTGAGGCAAAATGATGCGGAAAGAGAGGAGCTAGAGATGAAGCTGGTGTTGTTATGGGAGACAGTTTATATGACAGGAAAGCTATGCATGACTCCTCTTATCTTAAATATTTAGAACTTCTAGGTGACCAGTACAAATCAATATGTTTGCCTAATTCTTTGCTGCCATTCACCAATGCTTACTATTTTCATGGGAAACAGAAAAGGCGGATCCATGACACGCCCTATGACTTCTATTGGCGAAAGCCGGATAGTATATATGAAAAGGACGCGGCCTTCTTCTTTTCTGATAAACTGATGTAATAGGAACATAAAACATTTTCAACTACTGTATTGCGAAATGGGGCATAATGATAAGTAAGATGATGACTGTCTTTCATTTTGGTGAGAAAAACAAAACAAAAATGTTTAGTTTCATAAATAGTCATTTGAAATAAACTAAAACTTATGCACTATTTGCTTTTCTTACAAACGATAAATCTTATTTATTTATTGTGTAGCGAAAACAGCATTTGCAAATTATGAAATATGTATAGCAAAGCACTTGTTTCTCATTTGTGTTTTTTACATAACTGTCCCCCCCCCTTAATTCACGCTCTTACATGCTGTCCTTAACTCTCAAAGTATCGACTTTTTTATACGTTCACTAAAAGTAGAATCCACATAAACCATTTTTTGTTCATGAGAAAATACACTACTTATAGTTTCTAAATACTTTTCTTTTTGTTTCTGGATGCTTAGTTTACTACACGGTAATATTTAACAAAGCTTTAAAATTATATTTCAAATGAGAAAGGTAAAAAATTGAAAAAGCCACATTTAGAAAAATGTAAGATCATTTTCAACCATCACTATAGTGATATCTGGGAACGCTTTTTTTATAAAATTATTTTGAGCCACATTTAGAGAAATGTAAGATCGTTTTCAACCATCACAATAGTAATATCTGGGAACGCTTTTTTATAAAATCATTTTGGCACTTTTCACATTTTACCGTATATTTTCTGTCCACTTTTTGAAGGCAGACCTTGCAACGACCACGCATTCTTGACATGTCAGCTTCTGATTTTTATTCGGTGTCGGAGTTTATGTTGCACTTGTTCATTATCCTACTTAATTTTGGTTATTTCCTTCTTTTACTAGCATATGCAGAAAAAGGAATCTGTTATATGACCATTTATTCCAATCAAAATTAATTTAGAAAACAAAAGCAAGAAAGTATCATACATCTATAACATGTAGAACTGTCTGCCTATTCGTCTTCCTTTTAATTGAGTAGTTCCATAGGATTTGATTATCAGAATCCACTACATTTTAAGAACGATTGAAAGATAATTACAGGCAGTTTAACTAAAGCGTTTTTGTCAACTTCAGGCTAGTGAAATAGAGTAATTATTATCGAAACAGTTATGTTCCTTTTTCGAAGAATGAAGCTATGTCAGCAAATTCACTAAAAGAAAATTTCGTTTAGAAATTGCCACGTCCTTTTACATAGACCATTTCAGATGGCAGTTCAACCATATTGTTTGCTATTATATTAAGTATTGTTTGTCGCTTGTTAATTAATTTCTTAGCCAACTTCAGTCTTGTACAGAAGAAAACATAAGTTACATGTTACATTGCGTCCATGCCGGCCGTAGCCTAGTAGTTAGCGTACCCAAACTGTGAATCTAAAAAAAACAAAATCCGTACTTTGGAGTCATGAGTGCTTGACAAAAAAAAAAAAGGCCAATCTCATATTTGATCAGAGAAGCCCCTTCATGACTTGATATATGGGTTTTTCAACTTAACTGTAATCTCAACAATACAGTTAACCATTTTAGCACAGACAGATTTTTGAAATTCCCCCAATTTGATTTTTAGTTCAGTTGTGGTTTATTTAATGGTACCAATAACAAGAGTGAACTTATTTAGCTACAAGTTCACATATCTCTTTACTGATGCATTCTCTGGCTACTAATATCAACCCCATAGTTTTAAAGCTATGAATGTTCCCCTTGATACTTGACAATTTGTTGCTTTCTGTCTTTCCCCCCCCCCCCCACCTCCATTCTCCATATATATAATACAGCAAACTTCGGCTTTATATAAATTAGTCATATTTCCGAGCCCTGAACAATTCAAACTTTGTGTGATACGGGAGGTAGTTTTAACCTTTAAAACTTTCAAATCACAAGATCTAATATTAATGTCGAAACTCAAATATTGATTGGCTTGATCTTCATTTAACCGAAAATTTTGACAAGGTGTGTAATCGTTGCTACTGTGTTCATAATTATCTTCATTATTGTCAGTAATACTTTTAGACCAATGTTTTTGGTCTAAAAAGTCCATATTGCTCACTGCAAGATTATTGAAGAGATTCAGACAAAGTGGAACTGGAATACATTTCACCCTAGAAGTGCCAGACTTTAATACATGACTCAATACAATGCAATATTTTTCTACATATTACAATATATTAACTAATTTTATGTTGTTGTTTTTTGTCTGCTATAATACCACAGGAATTAAATGAAATCACTAATTTATTTAAGAAGTTGTATAGGGCTCATATGGACACCAGCAGTAATTAGCGACGTTAATTGCAATATTGATGTTGTTTTTGCTTGCATTATTAGGTGATTCATATTATATTAGATGCCTTTTAAACAATACACTCATGAACCCACAAGGAGTTTAGTGTGTTAATAATTTAATATAATTTAATAAAACGTGTTTAAAACAGCGATGAGGTCTTAAGTTCCTCCGTTATTCTAATGATAAGCACATTATTAAAAGAAAATTATAATTTTAATTAAATTGTATAACTTACGATTTGATAAAAATTTCGGATACATAAATGTTAGCAGGCTATTAAAGCATTTTCCATGAACTTTACTTCTAAGGTAATTATCGTAGAAACAATGTCAATTCCTATGTGATAATAGTTTATCAGATGCATTAAGGTGTGATACTAGGAGATAATTTGCTGTAATTCTCTGAAACTCCAGATTTGTAAATTAGTCAATAGTTAAACTAACTTTTCCCTTTCAGAACCTGTATGTACCTGAAAATTCTGTAAAATATGTTTCTTTTGGCAAAAAAGTACTTCAAATCATGTCCCCCACTAGGTCAATGGTATGTTTATGGACCTACAAGGCTAAAATCCGAGATTCGATTCTCTGTACTGGTCAGAGTGCTGATAGCCTATTCTATAGCTTTGCGCTAAACCAAACTTATAATGTAAAAGTTTCTTAAAAATAAAAGAGGCTACCCATATAAACTCTGAGCCATTATATTAAAAAATAGCCATTTTGTCGTTGTTTTAATGGTGTTTTGTTGATAAATATCGTGTGTGTGTGTGTGTACTTTGCAGTTAGGGTTTCTTTTGCACAGAACGTGAAAGTATATTTTTGAAATAGTGACTTTTGACATTTTAACCTAATAATAAATAGGGTTCTTTCCCATCTCCAACTATAACGCTAGTTATCGTAACTTTTTATACAGACGGACGGACATCGTCATCGCTATATCCCCTCAACCTGTTCGGAAGTGAACGTAGAAATTATATAAAGCTCAAAATAATATGTTTAAGGTCTTAATTGAATAATCTATCCTATATTCCCTCCTAACTTGTAAATGACATAATAGAAAACTTCATCGCCTATGAATTGTGGCATCAATCTTACTTTGCACATGGAAATGTATTACACAGACAAAACTCATACGTGTAATATGTCTATAACACGGAGCTGGATATCAACCGATACTAGTTTAACACTTAAAACACTGTCGGATAAACGTAAAATGAAATAATTCTGGATACGACCAAACACAACAAAAAAGGTTTTTATGTTTCATTTGTTTTAGCACACTGTACACAATGTTTAAAATACAATCTTCGTATAATAGGTCAAATGTAGATAGTGGCTATTTTCCTTAATACGAGTTATAATACTGAAGTTCATTCCCTCATAAACTTAACCTTATTTTTTTGTATAACAACTAGACACTTTCAACCAGCCTTTTCCAGTAGATAAGAATCGAGAAATTGACAGCGCAGCCTCAAGCGTTAGTTTATGTATTCAAACCTCGAGAAATCCTTTCGGCGAAGTAAAGCTTTCAACCAAACATTAATGTTAAACACAATACCCTATTATTATACGAAAGGGCTTGTACTTTGTCGTCTGTAACTAGGAGGTTTGTGTTAAACATACCAGATTTTCTAAGTAAACAATCTCCACCCTAAGTATTATGTGCTAAGAAGAAAACTTTGATTATCGTTACATAATCTCGCTGATATCTTTGAGCACACTCTGTATCAATTATCGTCATTCACTGAAAATTACACCAAAATATTCTTGGAAATAGAATTATATACTTTGACTGAAAATAAATGAGAAAACGCTTATGTTTAATTAAAGTCATGCAAGATTAGATATAACGAAATAGAAGAGAAATGTGGGGAAATTAAGATGAAATGAAATTATTCAGAGTAATCCCGAACATAATAGTTTTTCCGGTGGAGAGACGTGAACGTTTTCAAAAAATTCATAATTGTATTCCATGAAAGGAGACATTAAGTATCTCCTATACTTTGTTGCATGAATTCCTGAAATTCTTTAACGTGGCAATATGCTAATCTTTTCGATATTTAATTAAATATTCTGTGTATATTTCGGTCTGATATAAATATTTCTCTACTTTAGATAATAAAGCTTTAACACTAGTCAAGAAACCGTTAGGTTTCACGTTAACATTAGTTATCATTCCTTTATCGCACTGGCTGAACATCCCTCATGGAATTACAACATATATATTTGTTTGATAGTTATTTGTACTTACACCTAGAGAGAGAGGAGAAAAGAAGAAATATTTGTTTTCTCTGTGTACTCTCACGAATTAAAACAAAAATGACGGCCAAGGAGAAACTAAACCAAATATATAAAACAATATTTGATTCTCATGGATGACATCTCTATCTGGCTTATGGCTCAATGTTACAAGGCTTAATGTACCCGTACTTAGGGTAATATACAGAAAATTTTACCTTTTAGACCTTAAAATGTTTTACTTGTATATCTTTCCTGTTGCAGAAAGTTTGATATTCTATTGCACAGGTCAGAATACCGATAAAGATGGTGCTGTTAAATATATTCATTATTTACGTATTCGTTTCTAAGGTTACGGATTATACTGTATAATGTGTTTTTTATGTTGTTTTTTTAATTTTAAATATCATCCTCCAATGAGTATTATATTTTGTTTAATTTTTAATTCAATCTTCCTTTACGTCAGCCAGCAATATATTATCAAAATGTTGCTTAAGGCTTTGACAAAATACATCAGAAAGTAATTATCTCATTAACCTATATTGAAAACCTTTGTCAT
The DNA here is from genome assembly GCF_000517525.1 of Limulus polyphemus. Taxonomy (NCBI): domain Eukaryota; kingdom Metazoa; phylum Arthropoda; class Merostomata; order Xiphosura; family Limulidae; genus Limulus; species Limulus polyphemus. The sequence continues at coordinate 425,202 of NW_013665782.1, read as the reverse complement.
TTCCATTATCGGGTTTCTTAAACTGTACAATTATCCAAAATACTGCCATGACTAAAATAAGTGATGGAATAAAAGGTTTTAAGATGTTAAATGTGATATCATACTTTCTAATTTCTTATGATTTCTTACCGGACACATTTTCATGTTGTTTAGTATTTGCAGGAAATTATTTAAATATTACATAATAGCGCCGGAATATGTTTTGCAATATGTCTATATATTACGTGTGACAGCCATAAACACGTCGACATACATAATTGTGACATTTTTGTTCTGTAGACATTACATTTGATATCAGTATCCATGTCAGTATACGTATTTGAGAATATGTGTAGATACAAACTTTGATATCCGGAGATATATATCTGCTATTCGTAACAAAATCGGTATATATGTTTGTGAAGTATAACGTTGACATCCAAAACTATATGTATAAATAGCTACATAGTTAAAAGAGTAGCGTGTGTGCGTGCGTGGGAAGTTTATCAAACATTACAGAAAATGAAAGTAGGAGCAGGGAAATGCGTCACCATATGCGTACGGAAAAAGTGGGTGTATATAGTACTATGCATTTCAAAGGGAATGGTTTTGGTGGAATGAATCTATCATCCCTCATAGCTCCATTTCAAACAGCAGTGTTTACATGTCAAGTTTATTTGGGTGAATTTCTTCATTTTTATAAACACTTAGAGTACAAGTACAGCCATCCTGTTGAGTTTTAATTCTTGCCCCTAATAACCAGGTTTAGAAAGCGTCACTAGATATGGCATATCTTACTAGATAAGTTAATCGGTTTGTCATTTTTGATCAAACTATTCAGTTCAAAGTGTCTTTTGTGCCAGAGGTGTTTGATGGATAGGACATGTTGTGGAATAGGTTTAACCTCGCAGTCATTGAGATGCTCTGCATGGCCATGAGATTCGTTCAAAACTCTACGTACTGGGTAGGACATGCTTTGGAATATGTTTAACCTAGCAGTTACTGATACGCCCTGCATGGCCATCAGATTCGTTCAAAACTATGCGTACTGGGTAGGATATGTTATGGAATAGGTTTAACCTCGCAGTCACTGAGACGCCCTGCATGGCCATCAGATTCGTTCAAGACTCTACGTACTGGGTAGGACATGTTGTGGAATGGGTTTAACCTCGCAGTTATTGATACGCCCTGCATGGCCATCAGATTCGTTCAATTCGTTCATAACTCTACGTACTGTGTAGGATATGTTATGGAATAGGTTTAACCCCGCAGTCACTGAGACGCAATGCATGGCCATGAGATTCGTTCAAAAGTATACTTAACTAACCTCACACATGAGTAGGCTAGGCAGGTCACTTTACTGTTTAAATACAGAGAACTGCCTTTACATTTTACAAACTTTCTGCATTCTGATACAAATAACCACAACCAAAAGAATGTTTCGTCTATGAATCACAAGTTTCCTCCCTAATATGGGATTATTTAAACATTTTCTCTGAACAAAAACAAAGTGCTTAGAATTTGAAATAATGACAAAGACTGCGAATCAACGAAGCTTCTTTAATACAAAGATGAGGAGCAACATAATTTGAAATTTATCAAATTGAACTTAGTAAACTTTTTTTTTCTTGTTTAAACATCGTCCACAGTTTCTAAAAGTTTCTACCTTTTGTATTCAGGTTGTTGTCATACAGTTTTAGAAAAGCTATTCGGTTATAATACCTAAAACTAGTGGCCAAGTTTGGCCCCTTCATTTATGTTGTTTAATCTTATTACTTTCCTGACTTAAAGAAGATATGTTTATCACGCCATTGTACTGCCACGAGCCATTGCTATGGTAGTAATCTATACCAGTGCTTCTCAACCTTTTCAAATATCATTCACCCCTATAAGTTTTTCACAACACTTCACTCACCCCAGTTTGAAAAAGAGACAAAAAAGTACTAAATTAAAATGTAAAATTCTTTATTATGACTTAAATATACATCAAACTACAACTAGAATAAATAATAATAACTAATGACTCTTGAATTTGTTGTATAATGATAATATTCATTCACCCTGTCATTTTCATTAATCCTGATTCTGATCTCATTAACCCCTGGGGGCACTGGTCTATACGATCATCTAAGCTTAATTGTTAATCTGTACCTTTTCTTACTAATCTGCTGCTGTCTTCAAGAAAGTCCTGGAAAAGGGTGTATAGGGTGATAGGCGCCGGGATTCGATCGTTGATCGTCGGCCACTTAGATGATCGGATAAGCTACATTTCATGGAAATTATTGTGTGTATATATATGATGTCAGAAAAACACGTAGGTTCAA
>NW_013665782.1:421534-422840 GCF_000517525.1 Limulus polyphemus | reverse complement strand
AACCCTATAATCCGAGCGCTTAAGATAGGTGGACCTTTCTTCTTATTTGCTCCTGGCCCCCAGTGGCACAGCGGTATGTCTGCGGACTTACAACCGTAGTGGGCAGAGCAGAGATAGCCCATTGTGTAGCTTTGTGCTTCAAACAAACAAACGAATCTTTGCCCTTAAAGAAGAAAGATCCACCTTTTGAAAGCGCTTGTGTGTGCGCGTGTGTATATATATATATAACGCAACAGTTGAAAATTTATTATCATAAAATTTAAAATCAATTTTTTCAACAAAATTACGAAATATATCTAATCTATTATTATTTGCTTTGAAATTCTACCTGCTGATACCAGCGTTGTTTTCCCCACGATAATAAACATCAGTTTAAGCAATAATACCTCACGTTGGGTTCTTTTTATGCATTAACTCAAAAGTACTATCTTTTAATCGTATAACGTAATGAAGAAACTGATGGAAGTTGAAGATATGTTTTAATAAAAGTTACTTTTCACACAAAAACAGATACTTTCCACAAGACTAGAAAATTTATTTCATTAAAAAATATTTATAAAGGGTAATGAATCTGGCATGCTAGTTTAAACCTACTAAGGCTTGCACAACTGTAAATTAAGGTTTTTCGTTCGAGTATAAGTTCGTGAGGATAAGTTCTGTGAAATTGCATTTGGTGAATAAGTCGCAAAACATGGTAGCCTTACTCGCTTGAATTTCGAACAGACACAACAACTTTAAATATTAAAGAACTCCCTATTCATTTTCAAGCTACTCTCGATTGACAAACTATACTCATTCAAATAACAAAGCAAAACTTTCTAAAAGACGTACTATACAGATACATTGAAACGTCAAATGGAAAGAACGTAATCGAAAGTCGAAACGTACATTGTGATCAGTGTTTGTGAATGATACACTTGATCATCAACTAACAGGGTCCATGGTCATTAAGAAGTTAACTTCAAGTCGTGACATATCTCGAGCCAAAAGGTAGTAAGATATTATACTAAAAAAATCTTGACAATCTTTTTTTTTTATTAATTACTGTGTGAAAATCGACCCGTAATTAAATCCGTATATCAAATTAGATAAATTTATTTGATATAACAATTCAGATACTTTTTGCCGCGAGTAAAAAGAATGTTCTGGTTTTCAACCTAATCTATTTTCAAACGTTTGTTGTTTAGCCTCAGGGTGTTCAGCTGAGACCGCTCTTAGTATGTTATAGGAACTTATAAATGTTTGTTTGTTTGTTTTGGAATTTCGCGCAAAGCTACACGAGGGCTATCTGCGCTAGCCGTCCCTA
>NW_013665782.1:411116-420626 GCF_000517525.1 Limulus polyphemus | reverse complement strand
GTTTGTCTATTGTATTACTATTTCAGATATGTTTGTAACACCTTAATTTAGAAAGTGCTTTAAAAGTTATAGCCTTTTCCCCAGTGACACTAAAAACCGAGTTTCGATACCCATGGTGAGCACAGCACAGGTAGCCCTTTATGTAGCTTTGTGCTTAACTACAAACAAACAAATAACTTAGGGTTTAATGTCCGTGCACTTAAAAAAGCTTCATGTCTTAACACATGTAAAATTAGTATGCAGATATTTTGGATAATTGGATGAATAATGATATTATTTCACTTGACTTAAAGTCGATAATGCCCACAATAAGAATACTTTCAGATACTGTTGCTGAGGGGACACTCTGATGATTTAACTGTATTTCACTTGACTTAAAGTCGATAATGCTCACTATAAGAATACTTTCAGATACTGTTGCTGAGGGGACACTCTGATGATTTAACTGTATTTCACTTGACTTAAAGTCGATAATGCCCACTATAAGAATACTTTCAGATACTGTTGCTGAGGGGACACTCTGATGATTTAACTATATTTCAATTGTTTTCTCTTTTTTATAATTTATTGTATAGAGTACACAAGTGCAACATACAATAAAAAACGAAAAATATTCATGTTAAATATCTGCTTTAAAGATTTTCAATAACACATATTTTTAGTTACTGGTATTTCAGGTATATTTTGGTACATTAAATTTATCTCTCCAGCATCCGAAAAGAAATGTACGCTGAAGGGGTTTAATGGTACCGGAGATTGCATGAAAGGAACGTAGGTAAAATAAATGAGTAGTGGTGATCTCCCTCAGCTATCACGCTACTTTATAACAAAGGGATTATATAGGGTGTATTACTAAATTCTTGCTTTCGTGACGTTCACGTAGAGCACAGCATAAACCATGATAGGTGCAAAGGCATTACAGAAAAGTGTTAAGAGATTAGTTATAATTAGTCACAGCATCAACGGCTGTAGGATTCGAGTTATCAGAAAGTTGTTTCATAAAAGATAAAGACAGACTTATTACAAAATAAAGAAAAACGAATTAGTGCAGTGGTTCTGATTGCACCAATATCTGAAAGTCACGAAGACCTTTCTTTGTTCATTTAGGTCTCTCTCTCTCTTTTTCTGCCCGGCATGGCCAGGTGGTTATGGCGCTCGACTTGCAATCTCGTGGGGGCATAATAATGTGACGATCAATCCCACTATTCGTTGGTAAAAGAGTAGACTAAGAGATGGCGGTGGGTGGTGATGACTAGCTGCTTTCCCTCTAGTTTTACGCTGCTAAATTAGGGACGGCTAGCGCAGATAGCCCTCGTGTAGCTTTGCGCGAAATTCATAACAAACCCAAACCTCTTTTCTTTTTGTACAGATTGTCTGAAAGGTATATATAGGTTGAAGTTATAAAGTTACGTCCCTTGAAACTGTCAGTCTTGCCACATCAGGAATAAAACACATATCAGCATTATACACTCGCAATAATGTTAAATCTTCATCAGTCTGTTGGTTTCATTTTCAAACACTAAGATCGCTAATCACGTACACAGAAAACTAGTCAGATTATATAAGGACTACAGGCAGAAAGTAGTATACATACTGCATACAAAATAAGTCAGATAACATATTGTTTTTCTTCAGGCATGATTTGTATAGTAGAGTTCATTTGTAAATTTGAATATAAGTTTCGGGAAATTAACAGTGCAATGGTTAATTTATAAAATAATAGCTCTTTTTTTTCGAATACGCAGGTCTGTAAATTGACTGGAACAATTCACTACAAATGCATTATGAACCACATTTAAAAATAACTTAGAAAAGGGATTATCGGAATTGTAATAGACTGAAAAAAATTAATAATAATGATGAAAGTGAATCCAGTAAATCTTGCTTTTATTTTTTAATGTAAGCAGGAACGTCAGAGTTTCTCTAGCCAATTAGAAATTTCGTTTCGAATATAATTTTTATTCATTAACTGTTACACTTAATTTTTAACTGGGAGTGCTATGTTAGTGTAATAGCATAATAAATATGCATTTTTTTCGACTTAGGTAAAATGCGTAGTTTCAAATGCGACATGTAATTCTCAAATGCAAAGTTTTTTAACCGTCATGAACATGAAGAAAATCTGGAGTTGCCATTTAGAATTCAACAGTGGCCCCCTCAGTGGCACAGCGATATGTCTGCAGACTTACAACACTAAAAACCGGGTTTCGATGCCCGTGGTGGGCAGAGCACAGATAGCCCAATATATAGCTTTGTGCTTAACTTTAAACAAATTTAACAATGTCAGTGAAAAGATACCATACCACCACTTGAGGTATAAACTCGTAATTAATTAAACTTGTCTTCTACAACTTTAGTACAGACATACACTTAACTTGATAATAATTTTTTTATTAATTACTGTGTGAAAATCGACCCGTAATTAAATCCGTATATCAAATTAGATAAATTTATTTGATATAACAATTCAGATATTTTTTGCCGCAAGTCAAAAAGAATGTTCTGGTTTTTATTTTCAAACGTTTGTTGTTTAGCCTCAGGGTGTTCGGCTAAGACCGCTCTTAGTATGTTATAGGAACTTATAAATGTATATTGCGTAACTTTATACGGAACACTGTGGCTCTTGTTGGACAGAAACGAGTTGTAGACGATTTTCCGTGTTTCAAAAGGTTTTAATTTAGAATTTATGCACAATAAAGTTATCCCATGATATATCCATTATACCTTATTGTACATCGAGCACATACTTTATTTGTGGCTGTCTAATGTTTATCTGTTGTGTTATTATTCCAGATATGTTTGTAACACCTTAATTTTGAAAGTGCTTTACAAGTTACAGCCCCCTTTTTCAGTGACACAGCGGTAAGTCTGAAGGCTTATAATGTTAAAAACCGGGTTTCGAAACCCGTGGTGGGCACAACACAGATAAAAAACTTCCTATATTAATACATGAAACACAACTATGCAGATATTTTGTTATTTAGCTTGACTTAAGGTCGATAACGCCCACTATAAGAATAGCTTCAGATACTGTTGTTAAGGGGACACTCTGATGACTTAACTATATTTCAATTGTTTTTCTCTTTTTTATAATTTATTGTATAGAGTACACCAGTGCATTACCAGTGGGACAGCGGTATGTCTGCGGAATTACAACGCTAAAAACCAAGTTTGTATACCCGTGGTGGGCAGAGCACAGATAGCCCGTTGTGTAACTTTGTGCTTAACTACAAACAAACAAAGCATTAAAAAATAGCAACTTACAATAACAAACGAAAAATATGCATGCTAAATATCTGCTTTAAAGATTTACAATAACATATTTTTAGTTAGTATTATTTTAGTTATATTTTGGTACATCAAAGCTATCTCCCAAGTAGCCATAAGGAAATGTGCACTGAATGGATTTAATGGGGCCAGAGGTTGTAGAAAAGCAACGTAGGTAAAATAACTGAGTAGTGGTGAACCCCCTCAGCTATCACACTCCATTATAACAAAGGGATTATAAAGGGTGTATTACTAAATTCATGCTTTCGTGACGTTCACGTAGAGCACAGCATAAACCATAGGTGTGAAAGCATTATAGAAAAGTGTTAAAAGATTAGTGTAATTAGTCACAGCATCAAAAGCTGTAGGAGTCGAGGTATATTAACTTATACTTCAGGTGATGATCTGGTATCTCTTCACTGACACTGCTGAATTCTAAACGGCAACTCAAGATTTTCTTTATGTTTATAACATTCACACATTACATTCGGGAATTACGTGGTGCAATTGAAAGTACGCATTGTAGCTAATGGTTAAACTTATCTTCTGTCACTTCAGTACATTTATATACTTTTCTGTAAATAAATTATTCCTGCAATGTGGATTTGAAGGAATAAACTCGTACGTTGCATCTATGACAAAGCATTTTCAAGCAACTTTTGGAATAAAAAACAAAACAAACAACAACAACACAAACCTTTGAAATAAAAATTCAGGAGATAAAGCTACGCATGTATGTTAAACAGTCTGCTAATATAAATAAAGGTCTCAATGACTACTGTGACTTACTTTCACTCAGAAGCTCTTATGACTAATTAATTCATTTGTATTTATAGCAAAGCGACTACTGCTGTCTGGATTAGGGATAATTTGGAACTACTGACCAGAGAAATGACAGCCAATTAATGAAAAACCACAGAAGTACCCTACCACTCACCATCAATCCTAAGGGATTTGGCTGCCATTTTTATAACGCACTTTAAGATCTTAAAGTGTGGGGAATATTTTATGATATAGCACTGAGTCGAAACCGGTTCGTCAGCTACGAGATTCAGAGCTCTACCACAAGGCTAACTCGAGCCCTAATAATTACTATGCTGATCAATTTGAAGTTTGAAAACAAAAGAAGCCAACAAAGGTCAGCTGTTTATTTTTTATTATCAACACGATGAAATATTGAATAATTTTTCATACTCGCCCACATACTGTCTCAAGTTATTAAGATTTACGGCCACTTTTTAAGAATATAAAATTTGCGCTCTGCACTTTGGGCCAGTGAGTCTGTTATAACAGTGACAGTCAAGTCCCACTATATATTCCAACAACAATAAAAGAGACTGCGAACGTAAACCCGGGTCTTCTAACTTACAAGGCCAGTGCTTTACTACCGAGCTATCCAAGCGTACAGTCTGTTCTTTTCGCTGTTCAGTTATTAAGGCTTCTTACTATAAGTATGATCACCATATTAAGTATCACTGGCCTTCCTAGCCAGAGGTCCTGTAAACAGTACTAATAAATAGAAAGCTGTGCCTAAGAGCACTTAGGAAGATAAATATAACAATGGGTATCGGTATTTTTTATAACAAATAATGAAGTTTATTCTAAATAATATGCTGTTCATCGTAAGTCCGTTGTAAGTTAAAACGTGCATTGTATGATGTGAAAATATCAAATAAAGCACTTAACTGTTTTAACAACATATTTACATATGGAATAAAATTTGTCTAATTAATTCAGCATATAGTGTTTCGTGTAGTGTTACAAATAGTAACCCATAAAACAAGTAAAATTAATTATAAACTTAGCAAACTTCATGCTGTAAAGGCTTGATTTGGTTGTTGGTATGCGCAATGCTACACAATAGGCTACGTGTACACTGACTACAAAAGGCATCGAAACCCGATTTTTAGTGTTGTAAACCTGCAAAGTTGAGCCACTTGGGATTGATCTAAAGGACTACTTACACTTACCTAGAACCAAGAATTTACAACCTTTATTTAATTAATGTTTTTGCTGAAAATGTTTAAATAAAAACAAAACATAAGTTGTTTGAATTTAGTTTTAAGTTTACTGCAATATGACATAATTACACGTATTTAAAAAAAATGTTTATGCAGTATATAAGATAGGTATTTAATTGATATAGTCGAAGGTTGTTACAGGATATTAATTTTTTTATATCTCTTTCTATGATATTTTAGTAAGGTCTGTTTAAAGATGGTCGAAAGTACTTTCAACAGAGGAAATCTCACCACTAAAAACTTTCTTTACAGAACAGTTAAAGACTGAAACGAATTAAAACGTATATATTGTTCATGTAATTTTAGAGAACTTAAAAAATATAATTTAAAGTATTTAATTTGAACAACATTATGAATAAGGTGTCAGTATTGTGCCTTCTTTGATTCTTCATTTTACAACTTCACTTCATATCAAAATCATATACAATTCAAAATCTGAAACCTCTTAACGCATTAACAATAAAAGAAACTAAGTTAATGAAAATTTCAGCCTCCATAGTACTTCATCTAATTATTTTGTAGTTTTAAAGTAAATGATCAAAATACATATAACATACTCAGTAGTATTAGTTTCGACAATATACCAATAGAAGGATCTAGAAATATATATACAATTATTTTTTACCGAATACAATAGTAAATAGAACTTTGTAGTAAGCTAAACTGACTGTTTCTTTAAGATTTATATTAAACTACGGCCAGGCGTGACCAAATTGTTAGCGTACTCGGTTTATGAATACGTGTCTTCATAGTACCTGTCCCATTCATTGTCCGTAAACGTGCTCCGCATTTGCGGTCGGGAGTGCACTATATGATTGAAGGTCAAGTCTAACTATTTGATCAGATAACATAACCCAAGAACTGGCAGCTGGTGCTGCTGGCTTTTTTGCCTTCCCCCTAGACTGTAAGTTCAAAATTATGAATGAAAATGTCCAGAGAATTATGGTTTAGTTTTGTTTAAAAATTCTAAAACAGACAAAAAACACTATCTGAATAACTCAGAAAGGCATTTTTTTATTAAAGGAGTATTTGTGTTTTCTAATCGTTTTAATTTAAGAAAGTGGATTAATGTTTTGTATTACTGAATCATTCCGTAAAAGTACTAAGTTTTTCTTTTACTAAAGTTTTTGTGAATTGGGTTTTACGACAAAAAATATTATAGCTTTGGTATAAAAATAACAACCACTTGAATAAAAATGTAATATTGTGAATATGCTTTAAAACACAAATTCAGTAAGTAAAGTCCTGAAATGTCAGCAGCGCCCCCTTACAGTCCCCAAGAACTCTTTTCTAACCACTTGTCCATTACTCTCAATAGGTTTGAGCATTACAGAATTACAGATCAAATTTATATTGTATGTCTTCGATTAAGTAAACTTTTTTTTTCATTTTATCATACTGCTTTTCATTTGTTTTGTTTTTTTCAAGTACAAACGTTTAGCACATAGCTCCGTCATGTCTTGACTGATTTGAGATCTAACTACAGTTTTTGGAATCAGGAGGTAAAACTCTTTCGATTGATTTATTTGATCACGCCTAGTGTCTCATAGACTAATTCATTGTAATCCTGCCTAAAAGAATTTCAATTTGAGAGTAAGCTGGTAGATATCATCGTGAGTAATAAAATCGAATCGGGTATATGCGCGCCCCACACTTCGTATTGCTGGCGCACAAAAATGTAACTAATAAAAAGGGAAACAAAGTTCTCATAGATTAATTTACTCTAATCCTGCCTAAAATAATTTCAAGTGCCGCGGCTATTGAGGATTCCCTCTTGTTTGTATTTACTGTTAGGACGCAGTAGCCAATAATCAATATGTAAAAGAAAAGGGTACAAAAACACGTTTAATTCGAAGGTGTACGCGGCCTGACAATGCCTTGAAAAACAGTGCCTGGGTCAGGTTGGGCCCTAGATAATAAATTATACGGCTGTGAATGTCAATGTTTAACTTAAAGTAGTCTATCTATACAAATGTTTGTCGTGATACAACAGGAAGGTTATTTTCTATAATATTAAGATAGCGTTATTGAAGTTTTTATGATTTAGAGAAATGAACAGCATAAAAAGTAGATTTATTTCCAGCAGGCAAATCATAACAATCTATAATCAACAAATATATATCAATAGTGTTAAGCATAAGGAAAATCAGGTATCACTTTTCAGCCTATCTTCGTTAAGAATGATAGATTTTCTTCATAGTCCGGTGGGTTTTTCAGTAAACTAATTCCGTAAATGCGTACACCTAACTGCTTTAGTATCACTTAGTTCCCGGTGTTCTCCAGGCAAACCATCCTTCAGAGGATTGAAATGTGAAAGTCACAATGTACTGGGTCAGGACTGTATAAGAGACGGAGAACTGTTCATTCGAACTACAGTTGTTTCAGTACGACCAGTACGGGACGTAAATGATAATATTCCAAGAAAACCTTTCTAAGACAGCGACGAATATTGACAGAGACATTCCTCGTCCATAAATTTACCCATATTCAACGTATGGGAAAGAAACCACGTTTCTTTGAGAAAAATCCTCCCACAGAATTTTGCACACATAGAATAGGTAGGGATTATTGACAGCGGTTTACTATCCAGCATGAAATGTTATTTTATTTCCTGCAGCTCACTCAAAACAACAACAACTGTATTCGGCTTCCCATGCGTCTATAGAGCTCATATTCAATGTACGATAAATGTTCCCAATGTTACAGGCTTTCGTTTTTTGATGTATAAACATACCTTTCAAGTGAACTACCTTAGCTTATACGACATACTTTGTAATGTACTGCTGTTACAATGGCCATACAGTTTTCCAAAGTAGTAATTTTTTTCACACTGTATTTCCTCGTCTCGGATTTGAAACCGTGACCTGTCATACGTCACGTAAGTTTTCTAGAACCTGACCTGAAGGTAGTAAGATATTTTTCAACGAATCATGATACCACACCAGCTTAAAGGAAACAAAAAGCTTAACATATAGAAACAGAATGATTCTGAAAGTTTTTCATACATAATAAATAATTTACTGGTGAATGCTAAACTTTATGAATCTCGCTCATGAAACGAGAAAATTATTTTCATGAAAGTGGTGTGAAATGACACAAAATAGAAAATTTGTTTGACGTTCAATCTCAAGCTTCTGGAACTTTCTGTTTGCTAACAAAATATGTTATAAGAAATGACGGCACATTTATCATTACAGCCAAATGGAGCCAAAAAAGAACGGATAGCTTTAACTCTTAGCGGAAAAGATTATAGTGGGAGATCAAGTCATTTCAGCCCCAAATCAGTAAAAAGTACATTAAAATGAAGATGATATACCAAACAAACCAATAAAACAAGTAGGGAAAAGAACATTCTGCCCCGGGCTGGTTTATAACAAAAGCGTTATGTTGCCTCTTAATGCAAGCGCTTTAACTTCTGAGACATTTTTAGTCAGACGGTCTCACAAAGATAAAGTTTTTTCTCAGGTGTAATCTGTTATTCAGAACGACAGAAATAAGCGCAAAGATTCCGTAATTTATAAATATTGCCGAATAATAGGCGCTATAAGAAAATAATATTATACCTCTATTCAACAACTAAAAACATTTTGAACATTATTGGAAAGCACTGGAGTTAAAAAAACATCTCTAAATCTGTATTATTTCATGGAAATAGAAGATCAACACTGATACCAGTGGCATAGCAAGGGTTCTCAACACCCGGAGGCAAAGACACTTTTGGCGCCCCCACCTCTGAAATATTTTGATTATTTGTTTTGTGACTCATTACCCACATAATGACAATAAGATAAAGAATTAATTACTGCCTTACACAGGCCTAAAATAAAGTCACAATATAACATCTCACAATATCACAACTGTAAACCTGGAACTAATGAAGTATAGCCTACTAGGTGTACTTAAATAATTTGTAAACCATTTTACTATTTATGTCATCCAGTATTGCTCAAAATCACATAGCATGCAGAATAAATTTCTGTTATATCCCTAGTTTTGAAACTTATGTTTTATATGAGAAGCCAGTCACTTGTGGTGTACATGGATTATAAAGCAGATTGATAAAATACTACTTAAGTTTACAAATAAAAAAAATTATTAGTTTACAAAACTGTACATATACTTAACTAGATCTTGTACAGGTAGCATTCTGGTATTCATGGTTACATTACATGAACCTTTTGTGCTTTTGCTGCTGAAAATGCATCAATTAAACTATCAAAAT
>NW_013665782.1:391953-410159 GCF_000517525.1 Limulus polyphemus | reverse complement strand
GATTGATGTGAATTCCTAGTAAAAGCATATGTTCTAAATTTCTGTGATTTAATTAGATTTACAGAACGAAGTTATTTCACTCGAATGTACCACGAGACAAACGTTCACCGCTAGTTTAATAGTTAGTATAGGTCTAAGTATGCTACAATATAGGCTACAATTTGTATGATGATGGACCTAGGGTCTAGAAATAAAGTTATAACTGCAATTAGACCTAAAGTCTAGTACATTAGTTGGTGTAAGACATGATTTACAATCAGCCAATACAATTACAAACCACTACATTAAGCCTATAATGTTTACTAGATCTAGATCTAGGCCTTGCCTGTTGCATATACTGCCAATCTTGCACACCAGTTAATATGTTACATCAATCTCGCATTTTCTTTTTGTTGAACATACACTTACTTGTAGTTGTACTCTAGGACTTGTATTTGATCTACAGATGAATGATGGAATAGTGTAATTTACCTCTGTACGTCAATTCGGTCCCACTGTATTTCAGTGGGCGGCTTTTAAAAGTTAAAACTGCAAGCGTAAGACATATAAATAACGTAACACTGTGTCGTATTTACTTAACGTAGGGCAGTTGCGCTATATCATAGGGGAGGGCATAATTATTAATTAATAGGCATTATAGGCCAGAGGCAATTTTGCGCCCCTTCACACCTGCGCCTGGGGGCGACTGCCCCCCTCTTGCTACGCCACTGACTGATACAGATAATTAAGTTGGATATTATGGGTATTAAAATTTATTAATTTACTCTCTAAATGCAGTAAAAACATTTTAAATTGTGAATAAAGAAACGTCGAGTTTTAAAGTATATATGTGGGTGATAAAGATCCCTCCATCATCAAACTAGCATTGTTAAATATATAAATGCATGTTTTTTTTAACTAAGAATTAAAGAATGTATCTACACACCAGCATCTTTATCTTACGCAACTGAAGCCTTATAAATAAGTAGGTGCGCGTGTCTTTTCTGAATACTTCGAAACTTTTGGAAATTGTAGTTTCTATAAAGTTGTAATGTGTCGAAATTGGAAAATTAAGTTCCTTAAGATATTAATCATTTGAAATTTTTCTATCTTTAAATTAGTATTTTAATTTGTGGTATTTGGAAGGCTTACACACTCAATTACTTAAAATTACTGATAATACAATGATCTCTCTACTTTGAGTTTAGTTTAATATTTCTGTCTCATATCAATAAAACTTTTTATAGAAAGTAACAAACAAAGGCTGATTACGTTACATTAAAACGGTTTTGGAAAATTACCACGTCATTACAGTCCATATTGTCTTGTTCAGTCATGGTGTATCTGACTGCCGTGCATCTTGACAATAGCTTTGCAGCGTAGTTTCCATTGCGAAAGACTCTTCCATGAGGTTTGTATGTCAAAATCACTCCTTGCAGCCTTCACATAAGTCATCCAGTGTAGAAGAACAGCGGTTTCCTAGCGCCTGTTTCAACAAACAATCGCACAGAAGTCCATATATTATAAATTGAAATTCTTCAGGTTAAGACACGAAGTAATACAGGGATTTGGTGTCACTTCAAAAACGTATTTCATGGGACGTGTTTTACTTTTAAACATCTTTTGTGTCTTGACTTGAGATACTTGAAACGTTTTATAATGAAACACATTTATTGTCTCCAGACAAAAGAGTAGTTTTGACACGAATAAACTTTAATGTTCTACTTTGAAAGATCTTTCATAACCGAAAGAAAAAAAATGAAGGTATTTTAAAGATTGCTATCACTTTTGAGATATGAATGGTGATTCTGTTTATCCAAGTGCTTTAAAGTGAGACACTATTGTTATTGAAGGAACTTTCGAGTTATGAGGCTCAGTTCGTTTGTGCTTATCTAAATGTTAACTTTGAGATTTTATGGCTTGATAAGACATTATTTCATTTTGTTTCATTTATAGTTATAAATACTGCAGCAATCACAACAGCTATTATTTCTCCAACACACAACTGCAAATGATCTTTAAATAATGCAAGTGAATACGTATTAAATTCCACCAATTTGATTTTGTTTCTTAAACTTGTAGCACATATCACAGAAGTTTTATGAATCATAATTAAAACAATTTTTGTATTTGTTTGGCAAATCATCTAAACATTGAAAATTGTTCTCACACATAAGGGTCATTTACCATGACATATAGATTAAGAAACTGCGAATAAATAGATATATCTTAGAAATTAAAGACGTAGACTGCCACCTATCTCGGTTTCTCTTGTATCTATAATAATTTTTCCATCATCAGCAATTACATATGCACTAGTGCAAGTATATTCGTTTGTCTAATGAGTACAAATGCCAAGGATATAAGACTATGTAAAAGTAAATTCAATATTAGTCCGTATTAGTTACAAATGTGGTCACATAACCAGCTCTAAATCCATTTGATATAAATTACATAATAATGCTGTAACTTTTTTATAACAGTACGAATTTTTTAACGAAAATAGTTAACTAAAATTGCAATACATCTTGAAAATAGCTTAGTAGAGTAGTTTCCATTGTATAAGGTTCCTTTATCAGGTTGGCATGCTAAAGTCATATCACTACCCGAAGCAAGCTTCCAACAAGTCATCTAGTGCACTACGAAACATTTAATCATATACAAGTATGAACAAATACAACTTCCAATAAGTCATCTAGTGAACTACGAAACATTTAATCATATACAAGTATGAACAAATACAACTTCCAATAAGCCATCTAGTGCACTACGAAACATTTAATCATGTACAAGTATGACCAAATACAATTTCAATCAAAACTTGTATAATTGTTTATAAGATAGGCACGATTAAAAGTTAATAAAATTAGATCAAACCAATGAATAAATGAATTTTCAGACAATGTTACTTTGCTCTTTTTTGTCAAATAAATCTCGGTATTAGAGCTTCTGTATTTAAGCGAATATCATAAAATTGCTTTTATTATAAACTAAAACTGGTCCTTCTGGATTCACGTAATTCATATCTCCAACTAGTAATTTGAACTCTGATAAAACCTGCAAAGTAAATCAAGATAACTACACAAAAAGCAAAAAATATAAACAAATTAAGGAAACAACTATAAAATGTTGGTTATGTATAACATTTGCTCTGTCTTTGTCTCGTGAAAGTGGTTGATAATGGCTTAGTTGTATGTCAAGCTGGACTCCCAGGAGTTTTTTATACCAATCACTTTTCTGCGAAGTCGATATTATGTGTTACGTATTACAAGTTCGAATGGTCTGAAACCGAGCTAAATGTTAATTTAAATTTAGTAGTTAAATGAATGTCGATATGTATCCAATTTATGATATTTGCGAACAAGATTGATACACACAGTTTTCTTTTTCAATACAAATGTATTTTAATATACAACCAATAATACAATTTACAATAACGGTTGTTACAAATAGTCATTACAAACAATGATTTATATACAAAATTTTTACAAAGCAATATAAAGTTTTCTTTCTGGTCTAGAACTTCCTTGATGTCTTATCGAGGGTTGACGATGAGCGAGTTAATTTCGAGTTTATCTAGGTATTATTCACTTAATAGGGAGCTAGCTAGCTCTATGGTCTTCACTGATCACACGTCTAGTTTTCATTACCGGTGACGTTAGGTAATATTTTCTTAAAAATACTAATGTCTGATGTTAATCCACCGAAGTTGAATGAGTTGTAATGTTCGAAATTTATAGAAGTCCCTGGTCAATATATCTGAAGTTCCCGATCAATAAGCGTTAATCACGATTATAGCTTCCGAGGTTTATAGTATACAACCTATAGCACCCCAATAGTATATACTGTTTTTAGGCGCATGGAGTTGGTTATATTTATAGGCGTGTGAAGAGTTTCTCGAAAATTCAGATTACGTAACATTATAAGCTACACAAACGTTTACGTATACACATATATTGTTGATTCTTACACTCAAGAATCTTCTACAACTTTAGGGAATAGGTAGGAGTTTCGCAATACATATTTAACAGTATACGTTGTGTATATTTCTAAATATAAATTTAATTTAAACGAACATCGATATCAAAATAAATATAGAATAATAAATCCGTCACATATGGCATAAATTCCAATAACGATTGTGAAACGTTGTGATCCTCTTTTTTATTAAGTAAAGCAGATCCAATAATACAGTGATGTATACGCACAAAAAAGAGTTATATGTAAATTATGTTCAATGAAATTCAAATGTGTTTATTTGTATTCAAATCCAATAATTCATTGATAACAGAAGACATTAGTTCACTAACAATCCAGTGTTAGGCCTCAAGTTAAGGGCTACAGAAAGAGTAAAATTGTGTAGGCCTAACTTTCTTTTCTCAAATTAAAGAAACTTATCTTCAAACATAAAAGGACCGGCATGGCCAGGTGGTTAAGGCACTCGACTCGCAATCTGAGGGTCGCGGGTTCGAATCCCCGTCACACCAAACATGCTCGCCCTTTCAGCCGTGGGGGCGTTATAATGTGACGGTCAATCCCACTATTTGTTGGTAAATTAGTAGCCCAAGAGTTGGCGGTGGGTGGTGACGACTAGCTGCCTTCCCTCTAGTCTTACACTGCTAAATTAGGGACGGCTAGCGCAGATAGCCCTCGTGTAGCTTTGCGCGAAATAAAAAAAACAAAAACAAACAAACATAAAAATATTTGTTATGGGAAATTTTCCTAACCAAGAAGTTTTTAAATATCTTCACTTCAATACTTAAAGAAAACTATAAAATAAAATAAGCCTAATGATTTGTTTGATTGTTTGTTTGTAGTTAAGCACAAAGCTACACAAAGGTATATCTATGCTCTGCCCACCGCGGGTATAGAAACCCAGTTTCTAGCGTTGTAAGTCCGCAGACATACTGCTGTGCCACTGGGGGGGGCGAGCCTAATGAAGAACAGTAACTAACAACTACAGTTAAAAATAACGCGTATAAAAGACGTAACAGACAAATACATAAATAAATGTTGCGTATAAAATATTTCATTTGTTTTCTTCCATTTTTTTTATGTTAAACAAGTCAATGCTTTTTCTTTTTCATCTTCTTTAGAAACTTAACACCACCATTTAACATAGACAACTAAAAATATATAGAAAATAAGCATTTTAATAAAGTTATTTAATAAAATTTCAACTTGAGTACTTTAATACATAAATGCTTTCCACTTCAAGGTTTGCTTTACGTTGAAAAAACATTCCTCTGATGAATACAAAATAAAAACACAATCTTGCAGCATGCTGAATCTTAAGCAAGCAAAGAAATCGTCAAAAAGAAAAATTGTAAGTTTTTGTCACTGAATATTAAAGTACCTAATAAGTTAATGAATCTTCATAAAAAATTATGGTTTATCAGTATAATATTTATTTAATTGGGTATAAATATAACCTGGAAATATCATGTTTTGCAGCTTTTGTGCATTTTCTGCGGAAATGAGTGAATACTTCGTAAAAGACATGGTTTGAAGTTATCAAGCTGACTGACCCAAAGATTTTAGCTCATTGCTCAGTGTGTGCTGCTTCCTACAAAAACATTCCTCCTTATTCACTATATAAATTTGTAAATGGGGTCTTCAATTTTTGAAGATAACTATGATTTCAATACGTAACAGAGAATTAAAACTTTAAACAATGACCCTTTATCTCTTAGCATCCAACGTAAGGAAAAAATTCAAAGGTACCTAAGAGAACTAAAGAACAAAATATTATATCTGAAAATGTTGCTTCTTCGCTTTTTCCAACTGGTTTCCGTCCTGGTATGTTATACGGCCTTCCCAAAATTCGTAAAACAGGTTCCTCCTCCAACCCATTCTTTCCACTATAGGCACACCTAGTTACAAACTTGCTAAATTCCTTGTACTTATACTTCAGCCACTCACTACTAATGAATATACTATCTCGGATTCCTTCCACTTTGAACGTGAACTAAGTCAACTACCCCCCTCAGATAATCTCTCCATGGCGAGCTTTGATGTTACCTCCCTCTTTACAAATATTCCTCTAAATGAAACTATTAATATATGTATATCTGAGCTTTCAAGTAATAACATTCCTCTAAATGACTTTTCTGAAAATCAAATTAAGACCATGCTGGATCTTACCACCAAGAATTCACGTTTCTTGTTCAAGAACACCTTGTATGAACAAATAGATGGCGTTGCGATGGGCTCCCCACTGAGTCCAACTTCAGCTAATGCATTTCTCTCTTATTACGAACAGAAATGGCTTAGTACCTGCCCTGTTGACTTTAGGCATGTTCTGTACAGAAGGTATGTGGATGACACTTTTATTTTTTTAATAATAGTGATTAATGCTCAAAATTTTTAGATTACCTTAACTCACAACATCCTGCCATTAAATTTACATGTGAGTTTGAGAATAATAATGATTTAGCTTTTTTAAACATACTCATTAACCGTAATGCTAATAGATTTTCCACACCAATTTACCGAAAAAAGACGTCCACTGGTCTCCTTACACATATTGATAGCTTTATCCCGTTTACGTATAAACGAAACCTTGTTACATGCTTACTAAACAGAGCTTACAACCTGTGCTCCACATATCTTAATCTACACTCTGAAATTTAGTTCTTACATGATATTCTGAAACGTAACTGCTGCCCACAACACTTATTAGAAAACATTACCAACACTTTTCTAACGAAGAAACTCACAAACTAAGATATCAACTGTACCCAAACTTAATATATACTCATGTCTTCGCTACACTGGTAAACAAAGCTTAACTTTAAAAAATCAACTTAAACGCATACTTTGTTGTTACTACCCTCAAGTGGATTTCAGATTAGTTTTAAAATCCACATCACGCATACAAAATTTTTTCCCTAGTAAAATCTCCCCCCCCCCCCCCATTCCTTATTGTTCCTGGCTTATCTATTTTTACACGTGTGGAGACTGTAAGGCCTCCTATATTGGCAAAACCAAACGACATTTAAAAGTCAGAGCCTATGAACATATGGAAATTTCCATCAAAACATAAAAAAAAATTGAGTAACCCTTGTGTTTCCTCTATACGCCAACAGAGTAAATAAACAGGACATCGACTTATGCTATCAAATTTTTCTATTTTTTACAAGTTTAATACTGATCTGAAATTATTGATTAAAGAAACCCTTCACATCAAACAGCATTCTCTAACACTGAACAACGTGCAGTCTTCATTTAAAGTATACATTTTTTAACATGTTCGTATTACTGATTTTACTTTTTTTGTTGTGTTTTCTTGCTGTAGTTTCTCCTCATGATTAATGTTTCGTGTTTTATTTGTTTAATTATCGTTAAATTTAGCATTTTTACTTTAACATTGTCCAAAGACTTATGTATCTTATGTAAATTCATTTTATTTTGCTTTAGATACTGAAGATGGAATCTGATAGAATTCCGAAACGTTTTCCTATGTCCCCTTTTTGTTAATAAACAATGCTGTATATGATAAGTGTCGTAATCTTGTTTATAATCAAACTTCGTTTTTCTTCGAACCCATCGAATTAAAAGAACATTTAAGATAAAGTTTTGTCTTTATGTCTGTTGAAAAATAATGAACTTTGAGATAAAGGTTTTTTTAGATATTGATTAACAATCATGAACTTTATTTATATAAAAACCTTTATTTATATCAATTGAAATATCATGAATTTTACACATTTCAAAACAAAGTCCCACGATGAGTTGTATTTTATGCATACATTGCATTGCTATGAAACATATATTATATAGTTGCAAAGTAAAAATCACTTGCTTTTGTTTTCCAAGATTAATATTTCATAAAATTGAAACAACTGTTATATACAATTCTCTGGTTGTAATGGGGCTGATATTGATAATGAAAATTACAAATTTCAATTTTATAAGCTTAGATAGTTATTTATTTTGATAAGTTAAATAAGTTATTATTGTAGGGGTTTTGAATTTGTAAAATATTAAAATAAAAAAAATGAAAGTAGACATTTTCTGGTCTTTCACTGTAATTCATTGAACATAAGAAACATTATAAGTATGAACACATATGACACCTTCAATAAATAAAATATAATCATTTATAACGTGAAAGATATATTAATTATAATGATTACAAAAATGTGTGTCTCTAATTAAAACATAACTGTGTTTTCGTTTGAGATGTGGTGTTTTGTTTTATATCTAATAATAAAACACTCAAAATAAATATGTCTCAAAGTAAAACGTATTTGAATTCAAGGATAAATGAAAAACATCTTTACTGTCTTATATTGAGACGTGTTCTATAATAACTCCTTTCTGTTAACTTGTTTTGCTTGTATTATAACAAAATTACATTGGGCTATTTGCTGTGTCTATCGCAGAAAATCGAACCCCGAATTTAAGAATTGTAAGTACGTCGGTTTATCGCTGTCCCACCGGGTGCCTTTTCTGATGAAACACAATACCTTAATTTCAGATATGATTTGTGTCTTACGTTTTCATAGTGAGGTGCTGAGTCTGTTAACTTGGTTGAGCTGAGATGTCATGAAAGCTTTTTATGGTGACTTGTTTTGCTTTTCCGGACACAGATTCTTCTTAATTATGTTGCGAACTGCAGCTTGAGGCACGTGGACTGCTTTACCACTGACTTTTGTGTTCTGGATTCTCACCTGTTACAAGACTCTGCTCTTTCCTTCTCACAGATGGAGTACGACTTGTTGTAGGTCTCTTTCTTAATGGTCCTGGTACCCCAAGTTGTTCCATGTTCAGTTTTGTTTTCCAATATCATTAAGTACAAGGGTTTCCCCACATTGGAAATTATAAATCCTTGACCGGAGCACATCTTTATAATCTCAGTGTGTGAATATTTAGAGTAAGAATGTGCTGTTACAAAGTCTTCCCAAAAGCGATCAATTTTCAGTGGCATCAAACCACCTTCGAAAATTGAAATAAAGTAAAAATGTAATTCTTATACTTGCCTTACCGCCGCGACTTAATGTCGGCTGTGGTTTTAAAGTAACTTGATGATTTGCATATTAAAAGCGTTTTAATATAAAATACCCTATATGATTATTATATTCATTCGATTCAAAACAGTGTAATTTCTCAATAATACTAAACATCAGTTCTTTGATAGGAAAGAGAACTTTTTCTTCTTTCTGATGAGTCATAATTTCCTCTCGAGACACTTAACATTAAATAAGTTTTAAAAAGTGCATAGGCTAGCTTTTTTGATGTGTCAAAATTAAGTTTCTAATTACATTTGTTAATAACGATAAATTTCAGTAGTGTTAAATACAGCTATTTCTCTGTCGCTTTTTCATTTAATAGCAATTGGAACTGATGGGAAAATGAGAATTTGAGTCCAGTCAACTTAGTTTATATATGGCAGTATTCGAAGCTATTAGAAGAATGAACCAATATTTTGTTAACAAAGAATTGTCTTTACCTGTTGATTTATGGTGACAACAATTTTGGTTTGATTATAAAAACAAAATTGCTTTTCTGGGTTGGTCAATGTGTTGTTGAATTAAAATTTAACAGTGTCCGAAAATTCTGGAACCATAGGCACTTCAATGAATTTTACAGAATGTCATCCACATGTTGTTCTTATAATTCGACAAAAGTTTGAACTAACAGCAGGATTAACTTGCCATTCTCGTGCTTTGAAAGCGTATAATCAGTCACATATCTGAAATTACATGTTACTTCCCACGTATAAACAACTACTAAATAATGTATTGGTACTGTAAACTTTGCAAAGAAAATGTTATATTAGTGATTGAATTACTAGAAGTTATCGACGCGATATTTAGCGTGTAATAATGGTCAATGCATTTAATATTATAATTCTTTTAAAATTATTAATAAGTTGAATATTTGTCTACAGCATATTAAAATTTCTTCTTGAACATATTTCAAATCTACTAAAAGTAGCCTCCAGTGGCACAGCGGTTGGTCTGCGGACTTACAACGCTAGAATCCGGATTTCGATACCCGTGATGAGCAGAGCACAGATAGCCCATTGTGTAGCTTTGTGTTTAATTACAAACAAACAAACAGTACTAAAAGTATCGATCATTGTGACGTTCCTACCTATAAGTATTATCATTTTCAGAGAATAAGTTAAAGTGCAATAGGATCTCTGCTACATAGAACATCAAGTTTTAGCATTATAAGCATTACCACTGATTTAAGAATTAATAGTATATACATGTTTTGTAGGCAGAGTCGTCGCTAGGTGCTTAAAAGATTCGGGACTCGGGCCCATAAGCGCAGGAAGTTTTGGCGTTTCAATATGAATTCGATCATGATTTTTCTATTCTGATTTATTCAAGACACCAACTGGCAATTCGGGGCACGTTCCTAGCGACACCTCTGTTTCTAGGAATAATAAGTTCCTATATTAAAAATAATAGTCATTACAGGACTGTGTAAAGATAATTTATTTCTGTTTTTCAATCACGAATATAATTCTTCTTCTCCAATTTTGTTCTTAATTTTCATATTTCTTATTGAAATATTGTTAAATCAAAAGAAAAACATTTTTATTACAAATAGTGTTACATCAACAAAGAAAGGTTTTTAACATACTTTTATTCAGTATACGTTCATATTCCAGTTAGAAAAAATAAGCTAGTTAAATTACTCATAATTATTCATAAATTAATATGAAATTGATAAATCTAAAATAACTTATCCGTTGCTTCATTATATTAGGAAATTTTTAATTTTGTTTATATTCTATTCGATTCTGAAAAGATAAACGTAAACGATTACATATATAGAATAAAACTATTAGAATTAACGTAGCAATGTTTGAATACTTCTAAGTTTTTGTTTGGTGTATTTAGCTCATTTCACTGTTTTGTAATTTAATTTGAAAAATTCCACTACACCTGTTTGCCAGAGTTATCTCATTCTCGATATTTCATTAAGCACTGCAGAATATTCGATTAGAATCGCGTTATCACAATTTACATTATTAAATGTTAAAAAAAATTAGATTTATTGTTGTATGTCGAAAAATCTTAGAAAGGAGTTGAAATATTCATACCTAATATAATACAATGCATTATTTTTCCAATATAATGTGTATTAAATATTCTGTAATAACGCATTGATTTTTGTTGTTATCTGTTTATTTCTGCATTTAAAAAAAAGAGGGTAGATAATACAACTGAGAAAATAAAGTTATTTGTGAATTATAACTCCAATTTTTAGATAATTATTTATCTTATAATTTAGTAATGTACAGTACTCAGTTTAAAAATGAAACGAAATATCACCTTTACAGTTGCTACAGTAGGTATGTCTGCGGACTTACAACGCTAAAAACCGGGTTTAGATACCCGTGGTGGGCATAAAACAGATAGCCGATTGTGTAACTTTGTACTTAACTTCTAATAAACAATGCTATAGCAAAATTCGTGCTTTTCATTTTTTTTTTAAATTGAGAATATCAGAAATGACAAAATTTTTTATTTTACTACTCTGCATATTCAGTTCTGGGTGCATATTAAACGTGAGAGTCGTTTCCGTTATTCGGTTGAAAGAGATGGACGAAACACTACTGGCAACGAGTATTCCTGTCTAGTGTCTCTCTCCCTGTGATCAGTAGTTTACAATTAAAAACGGCTACACCTGAACTGTAGGAATCTTTAATCTTGGCGCCTCCTGCTGGCTGTGATTATACCTGAGGGCTTATAACATTAAAAATGGGTTTCGATATCCTCGATGGGAAGAGCACAGATAGCCCATTGTGTAGCTTTATGCAACAAACAAAGTCTAAATTGAATCATTTATAATATGTGAGCACTATATATCTTTCATGTTGAAAATCACAATTCTATTTTCATATATTGCATGAATGTCATAGATTTGTCAGTTAGAACTCCTTTACTTTCGTTTATTCACGTGGACTTCTGACTACTCTGTGTCTTTCATTTTTAAGGAGCTGGGCATTTTAAAGATGAAAGATCTTGTGGAACATTTATGATTTTGTTCTAGAGATGATCAGCATTTAGGACTACATGCTGCATTTCTTTTCAAGATAAAACACTCCTCTTTCCTTTTTTTCGCCCCCCAGTGGCACAGCGGTATGTCTGCGGACTTACAAGACTAGAAACTGAGTTTCAATACCCGTGGTGGAAAGAGCACAGCTAGCCCATTGTGTAGGTTTGCCCTTAACTACAACCAAGCAAACCTTTAATTTTTATATCTATAATTAACCATAAATTCTTTAAGTAGCAAAAAGTAGAACAATGTAACAATATAGATTCAGCCAGTAGTAAAATATTTACCTGACCAGCATATATATGTGTGTGTATATATATATATATACATTTCATTGGCACATGTTTCATGACAAAGATATACAATATTACGATTTTCTCTAAAAATATACTTTGACTCAATTTAAATTATTCAATGTGTAAGCTGCTCAATAGATATTTGAATAACATTAACATACGATACTCTTGTTCAGTTAGCAAGAAACAAACAGTAAACTCTTTAGTGTGACCTAGTTTTGATAAAGTTAAATACCGTTATTTCAGTAGGCTTCATCATAAATGGGAAGTATAACACTTTATCTACGCAGGTGGTGGTCTTTATTAGTGTACTCTAGCCGTCCCTTGATCCATGACTATTTTATTCTTCTTCTTCGGATTTTTGTTTATCTGATATGCTGGTGACAATAAATATGTCGGCTTAAAACGTTGTACAAACGTTAAGATCTTTTGTGAATGTCTGCTCGTTCGTCTGGAAAACAGGACAAAGTTTGCTAAAAACACAATGACGAATACGACAGTTTGGGTTTCTCCCTGGGGCGACAATTCACGAATCTTGAGAAAAAGCACAAGTCTGTTACTGGCAGAACGAGCCCACGAGCCACGCAAAGAGCCTGCACGCGCACGGTTTGCAGTGGCACCATCTCCTGCCTTGTAATTGCTAGGGAAGGAACTGTTATCGGTTACATCGACTATACAATAGTTCATGTGAATGGACAGTAATTATTTCACAAAGTGCCTCAGGGTTTCAAGTTGTAAAGTAGGACAGTTAATAATAACACATTTACACACGAACATCGTCTACACAAAACACTGAAAATATAGTAAAACTATCTGTTAGCATATAAATTATTTTTCGGTCTACCACTACGGTTTATATCTACTTGTATATGTTTTTCTGGTTATCTATCTGTACGTTTATCTATTTATTTGCTTGACTATTTATGCTGATATTTTTGAGATAGCAGCTGTTACCCAATTTGTTTACACTTGTATAGTTAAATGGAGTCAAATAGCTGACATTTTTTTCCACAAAAAGAATGCAAAAATAATACTGGTTTAAGGCACTTACAAAATTCATTATATCAGAAAGTTCCAGTTAAGTTTCAAAATGGGGTAAATTTTTTTCACATATCGCAAAATGTTCATCTATATTAAAAGTACTCAGAATTTACTGATACTTTATTATCACACAAGTGACTCATTTATCATGATAACTGCTTTTTTTCTGATTCAACAAATATAAAAATGGCATTTCATAAACACGTAGAAGAACTATTATATACAGCTCCAAACACAACAACAATAACAATAAATTAATGAAGACTTTAATGCTTGTCATTTTCTCCCCATATTTCGTGAAGTAAAAAATTGAGGAGGAAATTAAACTTCTTACTTTTATTTTAACGAAGTAACTTTCTATCTAAATGCGTATGAAAGTTGTTAGGAAAATCAGGTGGTTATTCTAAACGTTTGGCCCATGGCCAGGTGGTTATGGCGCTTCACTCGTAATCTGAGAGTCGCGAGTTCCCATCCAACCAAACATCCTCACCCTTTCAGCCGTGGTGACGTTATAATGTACAGTCAATCCTACTATTCGTTGATAAAAGAGTAACTCAAGAGTTGGCGGTAAATGGTAATGACTAGCTGCCTTCCCTCTTGTCTTACACTGCTAAATTAGGGACGGCTAGCGCAGACACCTCTCGTGTAGCTTTGCGCGAAACTTCAAAGAAACCTAAACGTTTTACCGATATCACGGGAGAATAACGAGAAAAAAAAGAGTATTGGTTACTTGTAGCAGCCAGGTACTCTTCTGCTTTGGTTTTAACCAGTATAATGTTGATATTAGATTTAAACATATGAATAATACTGTTTTTGAAACTACCTAAGTGTCTAAAATCTCTAAAAAAAAAGTACCTACTGATAGAATCTCAACGGTATAATTAGAGAGTCTAGACTATTTAAAAGAGGTGATGTATGAAGAGGTTAGCAGTTCTACTTGCTTTATTTAAATATTGTTTTGTTTCTTATTCTGCTGATAAAGCACTCTCTCATGGAATGAAGAATTATAAATCAATCATTCAGTCTACCTATCTAACAACTGTTACCAACTGTGTTTATTATATCATGAATGAATAGAAGGAAATGGGTTACTTTCTTCTTTTGAATTTGTAAAAGAGAGAAAATAATCCGACTGAGAAAATTGTTATTTAAAACAAGTCTATTTTAAGCTTTTCCTGAATCATAATTTCAGTATTAAATATAAAATGTTTTTATTAAAATGTGTAATACATATGTATATATATATATATCTTACTATTAAAATGATCCATTATTTGTATGTGTGTGTGTTAACATCCATCATCCAGAGTTAGCTTGCTCGATTATCGTGAAAACTACCAGACAATGTATATAGGCTAGTTTGTTTTAGTATTTTTGCACAAAAATGAGGATAAAAACACCCTTTTTTGTAAATATTTGGCTTTGAATTGAAAGACACAAGTACTTAAACACTTACATGAGTCAATTATTACCTCTTACAAAGCAGGATATGCAATTATGATCTAATGAGGACATTAGGGATGTAATAATACAAGAAAGTAGGGAACTTTATCTAACATTGTCCTTTATACAATTTTACCTCTTTAACGAGTACCCTCAGTTAATATGTATAATATATATATAACCTTCGCCATCATGCAACATAAAACAGTGGCTATCAATATCCGCAATCAGTGTTTCGTTCATAAATGTGTTCTAAATGAAACCTACTATCTCATATTGTGGTTGTCATCGGATAAATAACGACACCAAACAGATTAATTCAACATCCAAAAGCACTGTTTTATTCCTCTTTGATCAATTAAAACTTGCAGCTTTTAAAACAAAGATCTATTGTTGTGTTTGTTGTTGTTGTTTTTTGTAATGTGCATTGTTATTGTACTGGAAAAAATAATTTTAGGAAATATCCGACATTTACATTTTTTATGATATTTTTATGTAAATGCATTTTCATTAAGTTAAATTCTTTAAGTGTAAAATTAAAATCAATTTACTTTATTCACCAAGCATAAGCATCTCACAGATCACTTATTAAAGTGATTAGTTCATTGTTAGTGCCCATAGTTTGATGAACTTTTTTAAATGTATTTTTATGCACTTTTATGGCAGGTTAATATTCTTATTACAGCGAATTTCACGTTGATGGCCATGATGATATTTCTTGCCCTTTGCAGTTAGTTCTCAGTTACGTAGGTAGCTTGCTTTAATCAGAAATTAATAGGAATAGAACGTTGAAAGTGCAATCTGAACAAATCCAGTAGAAATTAAAATTTCGTAATGGTTTTTCTGTATGAGGGTGAAGTTCATTGATGTTTTATTTTTTCTTTAACGACGTGAATTTTCATCAAAACATTTGTTTCAGAAGTTTCTTTCAAATAGGTAGATGTGTAATGTTTCAAATTTTGTAGTTTTTTTTTTGGGGGGGGGGAAGAATATGGAGTTTACACATAACACGTGGTCCAGAAAACTGGTGACTTCATTCTAACTGCCTTCGTTC
Organism: Limulus polyphemus; assembly: GCF_000517525.1. Classification (NCBI taxonomy): domain Eukaryota; kingdom Metazoa; phylum Arthropoda; class Merostomata; order Xiphosura; family Limulidae; genus Limulus; species Limulus polyphemus. Next base: position 394,325 of record NW_013665782.1, on the reverse strand, counting down.
CTTTGTTATTTTTTGGAGATAATACTTGCTACCCCGCAGAGGATATTGGTATAACACTGAACATTGTGCAACAACACTGACGCCACTAGTGTCCTCCATTGGTAGGTCAGACGATACATAGAGGTTATCGCTTCCCTTATTTTGAATGAAAATTATTAGTCACATGGATAGCGTTAGTTGCTAATAGGTAAATTCGACATTTCCCTTTAAGTAAGAAACGTAAGATTTAAACAGTCTACACAGGACCTCAAGTCAATTGTTGATGTAAAAACAATCTATCAATTCACAAGTCCAGTAGCAAGTGACCTTCCAGTGTTCTAATACGAGTTCATACACACACTGTATAACACACCTTGTCCAGTCTGTTTATTTCTTTCCTTCAACTCGGTTAGTGTCGTCCAATTCAGACTTACTTCGTACAATATTCTGCCAATCCTCCTGCTATAAAGTGAACATATCTAATACTCTTGAGGGAATCAGTTTAATCTGAGAATACCAAAAGATTTGTAGGAAGGAGGTATTTTGGTGCCATGACCACGGACTGTGTGAATGCAAAGTTTTCTGTTTCTACTAATGTGTGTATTTCCTTTACTTGAACTCAGGAGTTAACAAATATAATTAAAGATATTAGCCTATGTTACTGGATATGTTTAAATATGAAAATTTAGAGCGAAATTCTTATATTATCATTACAATAAAATATATATATTTCCTATTTAACATTCAAAATGAATTATTATTTAGTAAAATATACTAGGATTTCTTATCACGTTAAAACTTTTGGTGTATTTAGTGTAAGTTATTGGCACCAGTGAGTGCTATATATGTTATAAACTTTAATACATAATGTTTTGATAAAACAAGCCACGTATACCATCTCTGGAAGAAATGAAACATATGTTAGGCTATGTAATATTGCAAGTAAGCGCATAACAATGAGATTCTAATTATAAAATGTCTTTAAGGCAGAAACTAATTAAATTAATCCTTTTTTCTAACGTGTAACAACAAAAGTGGTCGAAAGATACAAGTACTTTATTTGTTCCCAATCGTACACATTGAAAGGATTTTAATCTTGTCATTTTCTTTTAATATTTTATACGACTTTTTCCTTTCAATTGCAATACAGTTCTAAACTTACAATGTCTAGAATAAAAACTGTTTGCATATGAAGTTACAATAAATTTAAAAGCATAAACACATTTTACTGGTGTTGTTTACTTTAGCATTGATAGAAATGTTGCCATTCACACCAGGCCAAACTAATCCAACCAGTAGGCTATATTTTCTCACTAAGCACTCCAGTGAAATATAGATAGAGCTCACTGAATGGCTTGTTTGTTTGTTTGTTTTGAAGTTAAGCACAAAGCTACACAATGGGCTATCTGTGCTCTGCCCATCACGGATATCGAAACCCGGCTTCTAGCGTTGTAAGTCCGTAGACGTTCCGCTGTGCCACTGGGGGGGGGGGGAGCACACTGACTGATACCAGTAGCATATCCTTTGATGGGCTACAGTTTAAAATTAAAGAATAATACTTTTACAAAGCCTTCAATAGGCAGTAGTTTACTGGACAATGTGTGTATACCAATATCAAAGCTTTCGACGGAACACGGTTTATCGCACAACGATTATACTTTCTGTTATAGAATTATTCAGAAATTATAATTTATTATTGAAATATAGTAAGTTTAATGTGCTGAAAATCTGTAATGGTTCCATTTAATCAAAACCAATAGAAAACTCCAAAACTAAAATTACGTAGCGGATTTGGATGTTTTAAAAATAATATATCGTTGTAGTTTTTTTAAGAGCAAAGCTACACAAAGGGCTGTCTGTACTCTGTCCGCCGCGGGGAATCGAACCCCAGATTTCACTGTTATAAGTTAAGATTTAGCTAGAGAAATCTCAGATCGGAAGATAGTCACAATGAATATGTATGTATTATTTTTATCGGGAGCTACACTGTAAGTACCCTGACATAATAAAATGAGCTGTCTTGTCATAGAGTTGATATCAATGACATCAACCTGCAATACAAAACAAGTATATAACTAAGCAGAAACAGACCTATCAGTGTGTGATTGTTTTATTTTTTCCATGTTCGAAAGGATTTATGTTCAGTAGAGTTATGTATATCACGGGAGTGAGTATATTGGACAGTACCATTGGATTTGAAGGTGCTCATATTCACATACCAAGACACTGTATATAATTTTGTCCTTACTGATTAGTGATACATTACACTACAGTTTACCTTTTGTTCCTGAAACCAGCTCATGAATTATCCACACTTGGACAAAACTAGCCATTAAACACAATATTCCTGTCAACGTCAAATTCTCACAAAAACCCGGCGCTAAATTAAAATC
>NW_013665782.1:341166-391346 GCF_000517525.1 Limulus polyphemus | reverse complement strand
CAAGCATGATTAGTGATACAACTTCGATAAAAGATAAATGAAGACAATGGTTTTATTGACATTTTAAAATAAGAGTAGATCTCAATTAAACGTGTAGTCTTATTTGAAAACTGTACATTCTCAGTATTGTTCAACTGAAGTACTCTTTACAGGTTATTGTTATGTAACGATTCCATGTGCCGTAAAATAAAAAATAATAATAATGTTCACTTCATTTAATTTCAAATAGATTCATGCTGGTTTTGAAGTATTTCGTCAACCATATAATTTAATATAAATAATTCAAATCAGACATTAGAGTTATTTCAAAAACAACTTCTTCGTTGTTCGTTTTTTATGTTGACCTAGTTAACTAAATTTCACAATATGATGTTTATACAAATGTGTATCCAACAGCAACCAAGACGTAGTTGAAATGCTATTATACAGTATCTTGCTAGAAACTTATACTGGGCTGGCAGAGAATGATGTACTTAAAATAACTGTCTTATTTGTTTGAAGTTAAGCACAAAGCTAAACAATGGGCTATCAGTGCTCTGCCCACCAAGGGTATCGAAACCCGGTTTCTAGTCGTATAAGTCCGCAGACATATTGCTGTGCCAGTGGGAGGCAAAATAACTGTTAGTCTTAGTGAGATGTAATACGATACCAGAATATGGACTTACTAAACGTACGAAAGATTATCTAAAAGTTAATTAAACTATGACACTAATAATTACAATTGCACAATATAGTGGACAATCATAACTTTAGCTCAACATCCTTATAAATGTGGCAACAGAATTCAAATTACATTTAGTTTCTTTTCTCTAACTGTATTCCATAACTGATAACACTAATTATTAAAAAAAAAAACTTACAAATAACGTCATATGTGGATGTACCACAGTTTCCAAAACAATGTTTAACAACGTTTGTATCATTCACACAACAGATTGGCTTAAAAATATTCCTAATTTACATTGTCGATTTGCCATACAACTGTTCTTCGTTTTAGGAAGCTCTTTGATATCTCCTTATCATAAACAGATTATTTTAAATCAGAAATAAAATTTTGTTGCTTTTTGGCGTACGCTGCAGATATATTTTATTTCATGATGAAATGTTTTTATATGCATGCATAGTAAGTCAATTACATCATCTGAAGTGTGTGAAGGAGAAATGTGTTGAGTTTGAATGGTGTGTATAGTTTCTGTTATATTGATGTGTACGTAGTATATGAATGCTTTATATGTGGAATTGAGGAAAACAAAGACAAATGTACGTTTCACAACTATTTCATTTATCAATACCATGGTTTGGACAGCAAAAGCATCATCGGATACGGAATGAAATAGTTTATAAACAGATTCATAAAAATATGTTTAACTGAAGAACCATTAGTAATCGGTATTGACAATATATGAAACTTTATTAGATCCTTTTTAAAAATTTTGCTTGCGGAAGTATGATTTGAATATAATGCCTACTAAAACTATGGTTTTCAAGATAACGCATCAGATCTAACTCAAGTTGAACAAAGTAAATTAAGCCAAATTCGGGTGTTCTGGAAAACTGTCTCAAGTCTTGACTGGCACCTGATATCCAAGACTAATACTGAATGTGGTACCAATCTAGAAAATATACTTATTTAAAAGCATACTTTAAAGCATAATTAATATGAAGCGGTATTGGTTCAAGCCAGTTATCCAATCACTGTTAGATTTAACTTGCATCTGCTAAAGGTACATATACGTATGTGTGTGCTATTACCTAGAGACCAGATGTACAAAGGGTTTCTTACTTATATTAGAATGAATTTGAATATGCAAATTAACAAGTCTTGTGACAACCACAATTTATATAAAATCTCGGTTGGAACGAAAAGTGTCAGAACTATATTTTGACATTGTTTGGCGTTACACAGGTAGTATGACGTCATAGGAAATTGGTCACGTTTGAAAAGGTATGTAACTCTTTCCTACGTAAGACATTCACATACTTAGATAATAAGTACTTGCTCAGATCGGGGATTTAGATTTTCAAGATGGGGATATTCGTTTTACTTAATGAGGAGAATAAAGAAATACAGATCAATTTGGGCCCCTGGCCACCGAGAAAAGGACCTGCAACAAGTCCTACCCCAACCGTGGTAAGCAAATTCCGGCGTCTTGCAACAGGTGAGAATCCAAGAACATAAAGATCAGTGGGAAAAGGGCATCTATATCCTCCAGGCAACAGTACACAACATAATCGAGAATTTCTATCTGGAAAAGCAACAGAACTCATGTACACATAAGTTGCTTACACAACGTATGTTTTCAACTGTTACACTCCTCAAGCAGTATAAAAATAAAATCGATGTTCAAGATATTCCACACAAAGACATAGTTGCTAGATTTCTCTGCAATTTGCTACTGTTGAAATAAGCACTGGCAAAGCGTCATCTACGTACAGCAGATGGCTTCTGCAAAAGTATGCAAGGAAGAGGAGTGTGTGATTTAGACAAGACACCCTTACGACTGAGCCTTTTCCAATATAAATTACGACGCAGGGCTATTTTCAAGATGCATGGTCTTCAGATAAAGCATCACCAGACATGGCAACATAGACTATAATGACATGGTGAGGTTCCATAATAATTTTAATATAACATATTGAACCCACACACTGCAATGAAGCTTAATGTCTAACTTCTTCACAAATAACAATACTTTTTACTTATAAACACACCAAATGATGAATCGAATTGGCAATTCCCTTATAATCATTTTCAGATATGTTTTCTAATATTTTATGAAAGTGGATTAATAAAAGTGTGAAAACGAAGAAGTTCTCCCTTCAAAAATATGTATGAGGAATTTAAACGTGTGTCTTAGTAATTGTACTGAATCTGTAGAAAGAAATATCGTCTTCTTTTAATGATAATTGCCAAGACCTGTGAATTGCACAGATGTTTTAATCTAGATTGAAAGTGGTGTCAGTTGGTAAATTAGTTGATGTGCTTTTCCAGATAATCTTTGTCATGTGTGGCAGTTAGCTCAAGCATAATTGAAAACCTTTTATGATTTTTAGTTCCTTTAACTTACTTCACATAACATTCATGCAAATGTTGAGAAAACGGGGCAGCAATGAAAAACGAAAATGATAACTATTCTTAATATAAGAACAAAAATATATAATGAACTTAAATGCTTGATAAATTAGCAAATTGAAACATCTGTGGTATTTACTGATTTTACTCAGAGTAAAACTGGAAGGGACCAAGATTAACAAAAGGATCGCCAGATACAGTATTACAAAATAATTCCTAAATTTCTGTGTCATAAACTGCATCTGAAACACAAGAGAGAGAGAGACTGAACACAAACTTTCATGCAAGCACAGTCTTTATGAAACATACCAAGAGACAAAATTTAGTAAAAGTTTAAATAGGCCATTCACTAGAGAAAGAGAGATGACTATTCCTTCAGTATGGTGATCTTTATTTGCTTGGTACCTGTTGCAGTGTGAGGATTTCTCTCTAGATTTGAACAAGAGTAATACAAAACTTCAATGTTCCACTTTATTCTTTTTAATAAAGCTCTGTATCTGTGTATATTCTTATCTTCAGTTCTCTCTATTTATATATAAATATATAGGTATTACTGAGAGAACCTGGCCTCATGGTGATCTTTATTTGCTTGGTACCTGTTGCAGTGTGAGGATTTCTCTCTAGATTTGAACAAGAGTAATATGAAAACTTCAATGTTTCACTTTATTCTTTTTAATAAAGCTCTGTATCTGTGTATATTCTTGTCTTCAGTTCTCTCTCTTTATATATAAATATATAGGTATCACTGAGAGAACCTGGCCTCATGTACATAACAAGACCAGGATGCCTAGGGCATGCACTTCAGCAGTATGCTGGAACTTATTTCAAATTCGATTCTGCAAAATTCTTACACTACAACACAAATGAACCACATAAGTAAAACAGTTTTACAGAAATGACATAGATTACAAACAAACTTCCCTTTAATGCTGATGAATCACCCACTTTAGGAGGGAATAGAAAAAGAAACCCATTAAAATATGGCTATTTAACAAAGATAAAATAAAAAAATACGAGAATCTCCTTATAGGAAATAGACTAACACAATAACCCTTAATAAACTAAATTCCAAGCTACAAACGAAACACTACATACAACGCAAAATGAAAAAAACTCTTAATAAAAATATAAAACATATATAAATATCCCTTTACAATATATGTAATATAAACAACGTTTGCACAAATACACACCCATTAAAAGAGTAGCAAACCCTTTAAAAAGTATACAAAAAACTTAACTTTAAACAAAAGCAAAATGTAATCAAATAAAACGTTCACACTTTAGTGCATCATAACACAGAAATTGTTTTAGATATATACAGTAGTAAGTACAATAATAAATAAATACAAAAAAATTATTAAACATCTAAATGAAAATAAGTAAAAAATACATATTTACATAATTTACAGAAAAATTAAAAATTCTTCTTACCTATGGAACGTCTTAAAGCAAGTCACCCAACATGGTGGAAGGTTTGTGGAGTACTGAGGTGGCCCAGCAAAGGATCTCTCATGCTCTCACAAGAGCCTTCTGTATCTTTGTTAGTTCTTTCCAGAGTCGCCATATCTCCTCCACCAGTTGTAATGAAACATCTTGTCTTTTAAGCTGTTGATCCTTTTCCCATCTATAAAATTTCCCAGTTTCTGTCCACCTGGTTGTGTGCTCTTGGCAGTAGAAATTTAACACCTCAATCTGCCGCAACATGAGATGCTTCTCTATCTTGGTCAGGAGTGTGGAGGGCAGCTCTACTTTTTTCAAGCAGGAGGTTCCTTATGTGTGTGGAATTCTCTAGTTGTAGCTTAGTCATTGAATTGGAGGTTGCTTTTTGATTATCTGACTTAATGGTTCTAGCTTCAGTGTTCGTTGTTTGATGACTATCAGTTGTCCCTCATTGGTAGCCAATGTCGTTTGACTCTCCTGAAGCAGCGAAGATCTCATCAAAACCTTTAGCTCTGGGAAACTTTTTTTGGGTAGGAGATAATGTGGTCCACTCACAGGTAAAGCATGGGAGTAAGAATTTCAATTTCACAATAAAACAACCTTGTGGGCACTTGTAGAATATTTTCCAACCCTCCAACGTCTTTTGGACCTAGGATTTTATGTCCAATAACACTTTCATAGGTTAGGTGGTATGGAGCTGGCCATAAGCTGATTGGAGTTGACTGATGCATGTAGTTCTGCTGGACTTTCCTAAACTGGCAGAGAAGAGAATGGCACTTGCGTGGCCATAGTCAGGTCTAGAAAGATGGCAGCCATGATGAGATATTTCATGTCAGAAGCATGGTTTCTGCTGAAGTGAACATCAATCCAGTTCCAGGGTTATTAGGCACCACCAGATACTCATATATTTCTTCATACCAGCAAATATGAAGTTTTCTTCTGTATTCATCTTGTATAACTTATTATAACTCTTGCAACACTGATAGAATGAACCTATAACCAACTAGCTGAAAGATAGTCAGAAGAATTAAGAATTTGGCTTTAAAAAGAAAGAGTCAGGATTAAAAATTTAACATTCATCAAACTCCAAATGGTCAGAAAATTTGGTCAAAAGTGTAGATAAAAGTTGTAACAAGATCGTTAAAATTATTCTCTGTCCTAGAATGTCTTTTAGGAACACTGTTAAACTATTGCCATGGTCAAGTAACATTTCAACACGCTTACATGTGCGCACGTGTATATTGTCTATTAAACACGTATTTCTTGCACCTGCGGATGTACTGGTACCTCAAACTTCATCATATCTCACGGTTGACTATTATATGCTGTGCTATTCACATGGTGACAAATCACAACTACCCTGGAGCCCAACCACATTCATTCCACAACCATTTGGTTGTTATACGAAACATAGCCTGGATCAAGAAGGAAATAAAATGGGCTGAGAATGTAAATTTTACTACCTACACAACCAAAACTAGATCAACAACCATGTGGGTGCTAACCTCAAATCTCTGATCATGAGAATTCATTAACATCAATATTTTGTTTCCTTTCAGATACAAGTTAATTTATCTAAAGACAAACATGTACAGCCTGCATTTTAATGGTACATTGTACTGCACTAAAGTTAAGAAAATATTCAGAAAACTGTGCTTCTCTTAGTATTTCAACCTGGATTATTGAAAAAATTCAATAATAACTGAATAGAACATTGGATACACCAAGTTTATTATTGACATGATACTAGCTATTGTTTATGAACAAATAACCTACTCACGAATATTCAAATTAAATCCAATTGAAACATTCCTGACTACAGTTAGTGGAGCAACAGGTCAAATTGTGTTTTTTCTGGCATTGTATGTCTATAGTCATGAAAATCCACTACCTGCCACATGTAAAAACTGAAACGTTCTGTCATCGGTATTAATGAAAATATCAGATACACTGTACCTTCAATCAATGCTTCACAGGCCAATAACCACATTTAAGTTCATACTTAAAGATTTTAACATTCACATCAAATTTTTTATTTCCATTCAAGTGTTGAGTACCTGTTGTGTTCTCAATAATTGATTAATTTATGTTATAAAACTTTCATGAATGATTTTGTTAATACTCACAAATATTCGTATTTTCTAATTTATTTATATCTTAACACTAAACATCATTACCTATAGCAGTAACTGTAGACAGATCTCCCCTGGTTTTGTGAACTATGATCATAGTAGCCTATTTGAGCTTCTTCAAATCAACTGCATATCGACACCTCCAGTGCTGTAACGTGCTCTTTTCTGGGAGAACTGAAACTTCACATTTTTATAAGTATTGTGAAACAAATAACCACTGGCAGATACCAGCCAAACTAACACTTTATATCTAAAATTCTTATAGCCAAGAGTAACATTCATGCTGTCATTACCTCATATATCAATTATATTCTCATATCACCCTAGATTGAATACAATAATCCGCAGTAAAGTGAATTTATTATCCTAAACGACTATCAACGTTATCAACTGAGCTAGCGAAATATTTTACTGCCACATATGAGTTGATTCATTCATCACAAATATCACCACAGAAAAATTAATGAAGGCAAATCTAATGCAATAAAAAGTATTGTATTTGAATTCACAGTGATCTGATTTACATTCTGTGCTCACAAGAAATACTACTCCTTACTGCTGCATATGGAGGTGTTATCCATACATTCAAGTGCACCAAGGGACACTAACAAGTACTCTATGAGTAGGTCTGGAGAATTTTCATCACTTGGTTGGACCAAATGAGTATTTCTCCGACTTAGTGAACCTGAGCTCTGATTTCAAGTTAAGCCAGTGCCCATTCAGATAGAGCAAAGTTATTTTCATTCCACTGACGTACACCAAAACCATACCCAGTCTCGACAATGGAAATGACATTTCTGATTCGTTTTTTATAGTATCTTTTTGGCCCTACGGCAGCTTTACCAACTGTCAGATCAAATGAGTTCCTCTGACCACTTGATCTTGACCTTCTGGCAAAACCGATATCCATTGAACTGGAACCAAGCTATTTTCATGTCATTGACACATACCAAAGCCGTACCCAATGTCCATAGTGGAACTGATATTTATAACTGGTTTGTCATTAAATCTCTTATGTTGCATGGTAGCTTTCCAACTGTTGGTGTTCAAAGTACTGCACATTGGCCAACACAGGATGCAAGCTCTCCACATATTGCTTTAGACACTGCAGAATACCTGCTTTGGGAAAAGAAGGAGAATATACATTACATCTACAGGGAGCAGTATTATCCTACCAAACAAGAGCATGTTTGGTGAGCAACTGTCTACCAAATTTTATTGCATGATGACTTACACCAAATGTTTATCCCAGACAGGTTCACTGGGATTAACAAACGTCATAAGCATTTGCTTGATAGTCTGCATCACCTGCTCTGCCAATTTATCAGACTTGGGTGATGAGGTGACTATTTGTTTTTACTACATTTAACACTTTGCGCAAGCCACAGTACAGCTAGCTGTTAAAAATTATTTCCTGGTCATCCAGAATTTCTTCAGAAGCACCAAAGTGGGCTATACATTACTGTTATGTATTACAATTTCAAATAGCTTAAAAGTGAGTTAAGTTGTAACTTAGATTTAGTAGTTAAATAAATGCCGATATATATCCAATTTATGATATTTGCCAACAAGATTAATACACACACAGTTTTCTTTTTCAATACAAATGAATTTTAATATACAACCAATAATACAATTTACAATAATGGTTATTACAAATAGTTATTACAAACAATGATTTATATACAAAAGTTTTACAAACTTACAAGCAATATAAAGTCTTCTTACTGGTCTGGAACTTCCTAGATATCTTATCGAGGATTCACGATGAGCGAGTTAATTTCGAGTTGATGTAGGTATAATTCACTTAATAGGGAGGTAGCTATCTCTGTGGTCTTCACTGATCACACGCCTATTTTTTTTTCACCGATGACGTTAGGTAATGTTTTCTTAAAAGTACTAATGTCCGATGTGAATTCACTGAAGTTGAATGGTTTGTAACGTTTGAAATTTATAAAATTTCCTGGTCAAATATCTGAAGTGTGCCGATTAATAAGCGTTGTAACAATCACAGTTATAGCTTCTGAAGTTTATAGCACACCAACTATAGCAAACCAATAATAAGTACAGTTTTTAGGCGCATCGCATAGGTTATATTTATAAGCGTGTGAAGAGTTTCTCAAAACTTCAGCTTACGTAACAATACTAACACGCAACACCAGCGTTTACGTACACACATATATTGTTGATTCTTAAACTCGAGAATCTTCTACAACTTTAGAGAATAGGCGGGTGTTTCGCAATACATATTTAACAGTATAAGTTATGTACATTTCTAAATATAAATTCAACTTAAACAAATATCGATATTATATATCCGTCACTATTACTCTGCCAACATATCAGTCATAGAGAGTGCTAACGTATCGACCAATGAATAAGTTTTGGCTCATTTAGTGAAGTAAATGAAAATGACCAGCACATGTCAATTACTTCCTGTAAGTTCTGGAAGTGGTCCAGTGATATCCAGGTATATTCTCTGTAAAGAAGGACCAAAGATATTCTGCTGGAGATTAACCTGTTTACGCCAGTTTTCCTCTTGACAGCATACACTGTGTAGTGCCAACACCAGTACTTAAGCCTCCATCGATTGTGGCTAATAGAACCCCTATGTTTGCAGAAGTGAACATTACACCCTGGTTGCCTCTAGTCCTTTCATTATTTAAAGTCTGAAAAATGTGCTACTTTAGTGTCCTAGGAACCATTAGGCGAAGCATACATTGAGAAGTACATCCCAAGGGTTGATAGCTATGGTACAGAATACAGAAACCAACAGGTCACTGAGTGTCTGCCTATGCATTGAGTTCATATTTCATGTGTAATCCTCAAATGATCTCAAATTTTTCTGAAGCCAAGTAGATATTTTTGGATGCAGCATGACAGACATGACTCTACCATTACCACGAGCCTTGGTCACCTCTGCTTTACTTACCATTCCAGTGGGAAATTGGATAGCTGAATGCCCATACAGATCATGGACTTCATCCTTTCACTAAGTCACTATTCAAGCTAAGGTTGTCTATTTTCTGAAAAAGAAACAGTGTATCTTATATGTTGGCTCTATGGCTACGTTACACAGCACCAAGACACACAGTTTTGTCCACAATAAACCACTGAACATGATTTGTGTACATGGGGGTATTGTGATTCCATCCACGACATACACTTGTGCTGTCTGCTGTTCTTGTTTCCATTCGAAACAACGATAGAAAGTTTTCCTGTTGCATAAGCAAGAATGACTGCTAACATCCACAGTATGTCCATTTCAAGAAATCCCGTGACAGAACCTAGGTTGGCAATGACTACCTTCATACTGTTGGAGACATGCTTTTCCAGTAAAATATAGCTTTTCACCATTCTATAAAATGAGTCAGGGTTTACTGGTCAGAGTGATGGTTTCACTCAGATTGGCTGACACACAGCAATATCCACCAGCATTCTGGCCAATACCGTATCAACCGTAAACTCTATCACTTATCCTTGTATAATTATAAACATATTTTAAGTTCCACCCAACCCCACCAGAGCTTCGGTGCAAGCTGTCTCTTTCACCTTCCCAAGCTAGTGACCAACTTTGACTTGAGATTATTTAATTTCCATAAATGTAAGTAACAGCAGCTACAGGTCATTGCCAGTTGTACTGTGAAGTTGGTCTAATTTGAATGCTTCATCTATCTTGATGTATGACAAATTATGGGCAGTTCACTCTAAAGTGTCCTTTACATCAACACATGAAGTATGTACTTTGGTCCTCCCTTCTGGAATGACATCTGGCTACAGGATTCAGTTGTGGCACAAGCATCACAGGAAAACTGAACAAGCCCTGCCCATTCACTGGGAACCAGTGCACCTTTCTGTCAGCACTAAGATTTTCTTGTAACTGGTTTTCTTTCAGTGTAATTTGCATTTAATGTAAATCACCCTCTTGAAAACAATGATACATTCTAGATATAGCCACTGCTGCTGTAGGCCTTTTCCTTTCAAGTGACCTGCTTGAAGCACTACTCTTTGCTACAGACAATACCTCAGTAAGGGTAGAATATCTCTCACTGAAAAATGATGTCGTATCATTTCACTAAGTAGTCCCTTTGCGAACTTATCAACAAGGATGCCTTCATGATCTCTGAAGACTATTGATAGGTAAGCTTTCCCAGACAGTTGAGAAAACATTGGCATATGCACCATAAATCTCAGAGAGACCTATATTTCGAGTCTTCAAATCGCTTGAGAGACAGTTCTGTTTTGAACTGAGGCTAAATGAGCACAACTGACACTTTGTAAAAGGAAAGAAAATTCAAAATCATGAGCCTAATGATAAGCATGTCTGGACTGTGGATTCGAGGATTCGTGGTGTACATCTTATTACCGCAAAAACTCTACCGCATTTTGGAGCCGTCGTCTATTGGTGCGCTAATAATTGTTGTTAATAATATCTATTTTTATTTTGTATAAGATTAGAATACGTTCTTCTATGTTATTGTCAATATAGATCACAACTACACAGAGCAATAACGAGAAAACACTAGAAATATACTAACAAGGAAGTCTTGGTAGCATGTTACCAAGAAAATTCTAAAGAGATGTTTCCAAGAAAATATATACAGGTAAACTTGAAAAGATAGTAGACATTCCTGAAAGCATGTAACCAGCAAAACGCTGAAGAGATTTATTAAGGAAACTCAAGAAATATTATCAAGAAAACTTTAAAAGATATTACCAAGAAAATGTATTGTGGCTAACCCAGTCTTATAAGCCATGGTTGGGGTATTGTCATGGCTGGGGTATTCATTTTGTAAATCATGTACTACGATAAAAATGCATAGTAGAAAGCTGTATAAAAAAGTTGATATTTTATTCAAGAAAAAAAACGACATTTTAAGTAAATATGTATAACCATTTACAACTTTGCTTATTATAGTAATTTGCCTTTAAATTTATTAACATATCTAATTGTTTAGGCTGTATTCAGGAGTTCTCAAGAAATAGCAACGATTATTTTTCTTAAATGACAATAATATATTATTTTCTTTCTTTTACTTACACAGCAGATTGTACATATATGTTTTGTGACTGATTGGTATCAGTCTTCAGCTCTGTATAGCTCTTTTGACTTAAATTTGAAAGAAACGCATTTATTACGAATTAAAACAAATAAGCAGCCACATAACGTACTGAGTAGGTTACGAAGCTACACCCTACACTCAACATATGTCGCTTATGTCTTAAACTTACAAAATGTAAGAAAAATCACACTTCGTTAACATTGAGATATATCCATAGAATGTTTATCTGTAAATACAAATATTCGCAAATGTATGATTTGTGATTCCTGCGTTTGTGTAATGTCGATAAGTGCAGCGAGTTATAAAAAAGTTTGAAGGAATACTAATCACACAATGACTCAGAAAGTTATCAAGTGAATGTGTACATCCTTACAATACAAACTGTTCATCAAAACGTCGGCCGTGGCCGCAGGCCAAGCTTTTCACGGAAGGCTTATTCTTCGTTACCGTCCCTTGTGCAACTTGACTCAGTTAATACACCTTAGGCTGTTTATATAGAAATGAATAAAATCAGTTACCAGATTGTTCCATCCAACACGAGATCAGAATTACTTTTATCCAAAAAGTTTTGTATCATACACCAGGTTTTAGATTTAAGCGATTTGTTTGCTTTTACAAAAATGTATTGTATAAACGTTTTATTCTGCCTTAAAATTATGTAACATAAAGTTCATGATGGCGAAAAAAGTCAATATCTTCTACAAACAACATTAATAAAACACCAACAAGTAATTCCTGTTAATGCTTAGATTATATTATCATCTGTCACAGTAATTTTTATTATACTCAGTATAACAGAATATTATAACATTCCATTTTTCTAACATTTCCAAGATATTGATCATTTCAAATATAAGTATTTGCCTAGTTAATATTATGCCCTCTACATCCTCATTGATTCATGGAAAGTTTTCATAACTGTATCCATGAACAGTTTGAAGTAATACTGTTTGCTTCGTGAGCCAAAAACAGTCGCAAATTGAACTGGTTCACTTAAACCTGGAAAGGAATTTGAGAAAAAAAATTTAAATGATCTACTTACATATGAAAACTTCCCACATAAGTTAAAGAATAAGTATGCACATGTGATATAAATAAACAGGCAGAACAATTCCTGTTGTTTAGTTACAGAAAATTTATGGTGTATTTTGCTAGTCACTTTAGATCAATTTCTAAAAAGTCAGCTTTCACATATGTTGTACCAATCCCAGACCTACACTTGTCCTCGTATAGCTATAAACGTTCATAACCGATTTACTTTTTCGCTATGTCATTTTTTGTTTTGAAAAGAGCTGCTCTCATTCACTTTGTATCAATCCTATCTATGAAATTGCGCTTCATGCGTAACGTAATACGAACTTTTCAGTACATTGTAATACGTTGTAAGTTCTTTCGAACTTCCTAATAGAATATGGCCTGAAGCGGTTGAATTGGTGCGTTTCTAACGTAGACGTCATTACAATGCGTTTCACGGGGAACGATGTCAGCTTCTTTAGCTCACGCTCATTATAAACATAGAGCAATCACAGAGAAGAGCAGTACCGCCTCCGGGAGTTTGGAAGTTTTGGAGAAAGAAGAGGGAGAAATCGGAATCATAGACTACGACAGAGAAGAGAGAAAAGTACTTCGAACGTGCAGAAACTTTGTAAGCCTGACCGTTCTCAAGCAATATCACATAATAAGTTTTCCAATAATCTGCAGTTGATTTTGTATTGCAAGTGCCGCTTTATAGAGAAAAGCTAAATAATAATATGAGACACCAACAATAATAGTATTTATATATCGTTATTATTCATGAAAAGTAAAACCAAGAAATGTGAACAATGTAAACAATAATACATTTTCTTAGTGCTTCTGTAACTATACAAGTGTGACGAGTCAATTCATCAAAACAACACTAGAAACGTTTTTTTTTTTTTGTTACTCTTGCAGGTTGTATTAAAATTAAGTGGCATATATCTTTTCGAGTATTGTGTACATATTTGTGTGTGTGTGTGTGTTTGATGATTGTATTTATTGCCTGTCGATATCCGAAACATTACTTTGACCAGAAATAGTCAGCAAACCGTACCAGACATATTAGACTTTGACCTTGTAATCACTGTAATGGGTTTATTTTGTGAGGATTATAATTTTAAAAATGTATCACAAGTTTGCACGTTAGTATATAGTCACGTTAATTTTTCATTTGTTGTAAAAATGTTTAAACCATTTATTAACGGAACATGATTAATAAGTTAAGCGAACCAAATATATAATGACTATGGCTCAGTTCTCTGACTGGGAAGATTCTTGGTATGTATTTTGTTTCTTTCTTAAGTGTATAACATAGCTATATATGACTATTAGTCATACAACTAACAATTTCTTTCTAGAGTAAATAACACTTTCAATCATAGCATATAACAACTCATTAAATTTGGCAAATAAAGGCTTTGTGCCTTCAGAATAAAATAGGTGGATCGAGAGGTCTAAAGTTCGAGCTGCGATATGCCATTGCAGCTGTGTGGGCGTTATAGCTGTAACAGCCAACCTCGCTACTTGGTTATGAGTAGCCGCACAATAGGGGCAGGTGTTACTGACAGACTAGTCTATTTCTGGTCAGAAGTTCTAAATTGGGGTCCCTAAGGGTTTCTGACCTGGCTGTTAAGTTCTGTGTCACATAAAGTACCATCCAGTTTGAAAATATCATTACCAATAAGAGTAAAATGTGTTTTATGTTTCTCCAGTGTATGACAAGTACAAAATTAATGGTTCAATTGCATTTGTAATCTTTCTTGAAAGTCTGGACTGAGCGTGACCCAGTGGTTAGCGTACCATTTTACGAATCTGAGGTTCCATTCACGTCCAGTTACAGCTAAAAAAAGAAGAAAAAATCTCACTCGTCATTTTGAAGTCATGGGTGCGTTATAACAATGGCGGTCAAACCTCACTATTAGGTTAGATAAGTGGTGGTGGGTGTCTTCCATCTAGTCTATTAGTTCAAAATTAGGGGCGACCACTCGCAGATACCACTGTGTAGTTACACGCGAATATCCGAAACAAAGACAGTCATCAATGTATACTTCGAGCTAATACATAAAGGTAACTTTGCTTGTTCTGGATAGAGAGTGAAATTAATAATGAATACAAACTTAAACAGAAAAGGCATGCCTTTTGATATTAGTTTGGTGTTGACTGAACTACAACGAATTTATGTTAAATGTATTAAGAAATTTATTTGTTCCAGTGGCTGTCTTCTACATAATCGTAAACTCGTTTCGTATGTAACTCCTTACTTACTGTTTCCATTCTTATTTTCTTCATACTACAAAGGAATATATCAAGAAAAATCTATAATTTATTATTTTAGTTTATGATAGAATTTTATACAGTAAAACAGTGAATGAACAGTGAACTTTAGTTACATTATTTAGAAGTATAGGAACAAACTATTACTATGCAGAAAAAATGGTTCAGAGATTATGAAATCATCTTAATATTTCTAGCACGTTCACCACAAAAAGAAACATGCTTAATGTTTAATGAGGTTGAAAATGGTAGTTTGTATGTTGGCACAAATAACATATGGTCTGTATGTGTAGTAAACTTTATTATATGAATAATATATATTATTCACATTTATAAACCAAAAAATAATTTATAAATTAGCAGCAAATACCAGATCTTATCAGTAAATTTTCTAATAATATTTTCATAAAATGTCTCATTATAAATATAAACTACATAAAACCTGGAAAGTTTTGTCTGTTTATAGTAAGCAGAAAGCTACGCAATTGGTTGTCTGTGCTCTGCCAACCACGGGTATCAAAACCCGGTTTTTAGTGTTATAAGCCTTCATATTTACGACTAAGTCACTTGGAAGACAAACCTGAAAGTATAATTAAATAAACATATCAAGAGCTGGCCTATGGATTAAGTAAATAACTCAAATATTATAATTATGACGTTATTGTCTTTTCTACATAATGTTAAGAAACGAATAAATAATTCTGTTCTTCCTCTAGTTTATTGTATTTTTTTATGAAAGGTTAAGTTGTGTCTGTTCATGTGTTTACTTGAACGACACCTTATGCACATAACGACTAGGTCAGAAACCTCTACAGTTCAGAAATAGCAGCCTTTAATTTTGAACTGCGGACCAGTAAAAGTATACTGAAAATTACTTTTATTACAGTAAATCTTAAAATGTTGTCATTTTGAATGAACGTTTAAGAATATATACTATAAAATGTGATGTATAAGTATTGTTTTTAACAATAATATGATTGTGGTCTATATAAAAGTAGCTGTGCTAAACAAATTCTGATAACTTTTAAATACAACAATGTACTGCACAATGCATATTCAAAAGTTTAATTTGCTATTTGTCGATTTATTCAATCAGAATAATTAAAAAGCTTGAACAGATTGGTTTTTCTAATTCAGACTGCTCAGTTTTATTAAAGTAACCAAACCTCTAGATTGTGGTGTTTGAAATTAACCCAGAAAATATATAAATTACCATTATAAACAAAACCAGAAGAAATAAACCCGCATGTTGTTTCTAGCAAGCCCAGAAACAATAAAGTTCAGGTGTATTGGTTCTGTGGAAGTATTTTTAAGGAATCTATATATTTGAATAAACTTGATGGAAACGTTTGCGCATACGTTTCCGGTGGATCCATAGACCGAATAAACTAAATGAATTGAGTGTAAACAAACATTTCATTGAGATCACTTTCAGGCTGTATAAACATAACAGATTCCAAGGAGAGGTCTATAAGCATGTGTTCTAAGTGAACTGAGAATAAATCGGTAGATTTGTGTCTGCGCGCGTAGTACAAGAGAACATAGAGACTGAGTTACTCAAGTGGATTGACTGTGAGCATGTAGTCCAAGTGAAACTAGAAGTTGGATATGCCAATGGATTAGGGCTTGGATCAAACCTGGGAATTGGATAGACAGAATACCAGATAATGACAATTTATTTAAATTTATTTTACAGCGATCATCTATAATTTTCCACATCTAAAACTAAATCAAAACATCAACACTTACTCTAGACCAAATCAACTGCATTATGGTATTCCTAACTTGTTATTTATATTTAAACTTCCTTGATCATTAAACAAGAAATCCAAAAGCTGCCTAGTGAGACTCGTTTAAAAACAGTGTTACTTAAGTAAGTACAACTTTCTCTGTGATAATTACAAAAGTTGTATAGTTGTGATTAGTATATATCTTAGAAAATTAGGATTTTGACTATATATATTGCAGAATAACAAAATCAAAACTTTTTAAGTATTTAAGTACTTTAAAAACGCATTAGAATAAGTCACTATCATTTGTTGTTGTTGTTTCAATTCACGTGAAATGAGAAGACTGCTATCGGCTAATTAATGTTTGTTATAACTTTTGGAATAAAATATTATCAAAATATCACTCCTTTCTATTTTTTTTTCGAAAAATATCTTAACCAGTTTAGAAGAGAAATGGAAACACTGAACGCTGCTTTTTCTTCGCACGAAACAACATCCGACATGTTGAATGAATTTCTTGGTAAAGTGCCATATTGTTGGCAAAGCATTCTGCTTAAAAAAACGGACAACTATTTTACAGTGTTTCATTCATTAGACGTGCAGTCCGTATGAACGTAAAGTAAGACTTTATAACTTAAGCAAACTACCATTTTAGATTTTATATAAATAAGAAAAAGTTTTAGCACAGCATCTGTAAATATACTCAGTAAGAGTAAAGCTTGAGAAACCTCGAACGTACCAACAAGTGAAAACATTTTAATCTATATTGAATAAATATTAACATTTAATGACTGGGATGATTCTTACCTTTCGTGGAAGATTACATTTGGATCGACAATTGCATATAGTTATTGAAATGTTTGTTTATGAAGTATTGTATGTATTGTACATATGTGTGTGTATAAGAAGACATATTGGTCAAGTATTGTGGATTTCTGTGTAATCGGACTGTTGAAACTTGCGCAAGGAAATCGTCGTACTCTTACACTAGACCGTAACATATGGCGTGAAGTGTAACGAACTGATAAGGCTCCAAATCGTTTTAAATCACGTGATATGATTTGTCGAATTTCAACTTTAGAGCTTAAAATGAACTAACTGTTTATTTATTGAT
Organism: Limulus polyphemus; assembly: GCF_000517525.1. Classification (NCBI taxonomy): domain Eukaryota; kingdom Metazoa; phylum Arthropoda; class Merostomata; order Xiphosura; family Limulidae; genus Limulus; species Limulus polyphemus. The sequence goes on along the minus strand of NW_013665782.1, from coordinate 373,500 downwards.
ATTATTTTCTTACGTTCGTTTTCCTATTTTTCTCTGATCTCATTGCTTTATTGTTGCCTGCTTATTCATTCTTAAATTCTGTTACCATAGAAATACATAAGCGTCATCTAATAAAAATTATTAAGTTTGTTAAACAGCACGATCTTTGAATCAGACTTAATAAGAATACCTTGACCCTTGGCTGTGGTTTCGCTAGATAGTAGATAGGGACAGTGGGAATCTCGTTAATCCCTTCATGCGCGTCACTAATTAGATAACGAGGCATTTGGCTACCTTAAGAGAGTCATAGTTACTCCGCAAGGTAAAGTAGTATCTCCAAATTTCACAATTGCTAACTTCTTACATATCCTCTTTACTTCCTCGTTCTCAGCTCGAGAAACCATCAAAAAGTAAGATATTTACAGAATAATTGGACTAAATGTTTTGAAATTGAAAGATCAAACATTTTTATATTTAAGAAATGTTATATCCATGAGGCTTAAATGTTACTTTTTCTTTCACAGAAATGGCCAGGTGGTTAGGGCGCTCGACTCACACTCTGAGGGTCGCGATTCCAATCTTCGTCCAATCAAACATTCTCTCCCTTTCAGCCGTGAGAGCGTTATAATGTAATGGTCAATCTCACTATTCGTTGGCGGTAGGTGGCAATGACTAGCCTTCCCTCTAGTCTTACACTGCTAAATTAATGACGGCTAGCGCAGATAGGCCGCGTGTAGCTTTGCGCGAAATTCAAAACAAACAAACAAAACAATCTTTCACAGAAAATTGTATATTTGTCTGCATTTTATGAGTGTAGGTTTAATTATTGTTAATCTCTAATCAAACCAAGCAATCAACATAGATCTTTATTAAAACATTAACCCAGTAATGAATACAGAGAATTTAACTCTCCTTTCTTACCTTATAATACTTATAATAAATTAATTGTTTCAAAAGTTAGATACTCTTGCTGTTAGTTTTTTTTCGGCCACAGTTCCAGTAAAATATCACAAGGATCAGCCATCTTACGAAGATTGGTTCTAAACCATTAGACAAAGCTAACAATTAAAAATAACCATTAGAATAAAAATATATAATAGTAAAAAATCATAAATAAGAACTCATTTTGTTTGTCTGCTCAAATCTACAGAATGGGCTATTTGTGTTGTGCCCACCAAGGGTATCGAAACCCGATTTTTAACGTTACAAGCCATCAGACCAGCCGTTGTCCCACTGGAGGGAATGAGAATAAACATACATTATAAATATCAAGTCTTCTGACCGAGATTCTCATTGAACGTAACATTAAAGAAATGATATAAATTACTTACAGAACAGGCCTGGCATGGCATGGCCAGGTAGTTAAGGCGCTTGACTCGCAATCTGAATGTCGCGGGTTCGAATCCCCATCCACCAAACATGCTCGTCCTTTCAGCCGTGAGGGCGTTATAATGTGACGGTCAATTCTTGACCTAATATTTACCAACGAATATTGGGATTGACTATCACTTTATTATGCCCCCACAGTTGAAAGGGCAAACATGTTGGGAGATGGAATTGGAACCCACTACCAGCAGATTGCGAAATGAGAGCCCTAACCACTAGGTCATTCCAAGCCGCATGGAAGAGAATTCGTTAAACAGCAGACTAAACTCACATGTACAGCTTAACGAAATTTCTCAGAAAATTTAAGCTCATACAAGCGATGTAACTTCGAAATAAAACAGGAAATCTTGCCCACGGTGTGCGATTTTTAGGTTATGTTAAAATCTATGACTCACAGATTTGAGATGAAGTTTTCCTCCTATCATTTCGTAGAGATAATGTAAGCGAAGATGGCTTGGCTGAATACTTTTAAATTTTGTTTCTATCATATTTCCAGCGGTTTTATTTTTACTGTGTATATACTTAACAAATTTAGTATAAGGATTTTATACGGCTTGATCTTTAAGCACTTCATTTTGAGTGGCCAATCGCATGTTTTGTTTTTTATTATTCTATAGGAAAATTATTTTTACCTTTGAATAAATGTATGACAACTTTAAAAGCTTCGGATAAGGCATAATATGAACTATATTTATAATTTTCTATTAGTATAATATCAATTTAACACACACAAATTAGCCTTAGTAGGTTAAACTGATACTACACTGTTCAAACAACACCTTTGATTATCGTACTGTGCTTGTTTCTTCATGGATGATTTTTTTTTGTGCTCATGTAGCTTATGTTTATATAATACTTTTTGTACGCTTGCAAATAAATATTTCACAAACAGTATTTAACAATGACACATACTGATGATCTTTTGACTAAATCCTACAATTCTGCAACTTTGGATTCTCGATGGAGAAGTTTATGTCTTCTTTTTTTTATAAACTCTCTTTCTATTAAGCCTAAGGCTCATAATGCCGGTTTAAAACAAAACAGGGAAGCGATCATACAGAGTAAAAAATATGTCACGCAATACTAATATAAATCACATCAGTTAATATTGTCTTTTCTGGTTAACATTTTTAAGAGTTAAACTTCTTACAACAGTGCGACATCATGAACGTAAGGTATTCTACGAAATCCGTTTGGAACATGACAACGTGTAATTACAAAATGATAATATTTTATAATCACTGGTTATCATTTCTTCTTGCATTGTCTTTGTAATTCTACTCGTTTAAGTGTTTTCACGAAGACTTTGCAAGAAAACAAAAATGTCATCCTTTAAACTTCTAGTGTATGTATGTATGTTTGAAGTTAAGCGTAAAGCTACACAATGGGCTCTGCCCACCACGGGTATCGAAACCCGATTTCTATCGTTGTAAGTCCGCTGACATACCGCTGTGCCACTGTGGGGGGGGGGGGGCTTAAACTTCTAAAAAATACATAAACTGTTTTGGTTTGTTTTGAATTTCACGCAAAGCTATTCGAGGGCTACCTGCGCTAGCCGTCCCTAATTTAGCAGTGATAAACAAGAGGGGATGCAGCTAGTCAACACCACCCACCGCCAACTCTTGGGTTACTCTTCCACCAACAAATAATGAGATTGACCGTCACATTATAACGCCCCCACGACTGAAAGGGCGAGTATGTTCGGTGACAGAGATGAATAAATTAGCGTTAAAATTCTAATTATAAAAATAGTATACTAGTTCTAACCCATATTATTAACAATTTTGAATCTAAATATTTGCCTTCATCAAATCCCATTTTTCAAAATTACATTTCTTGGATCTAGCTAATTCCTCCTCCAATAATTGTACTTGCAATATGTAGAGAATGAATAGTTGGCTTTCTTAAGAAGAATTAAACCTTTGTGATTCTGTAATGTAAGTTTTATTTTGTATGTGAAAGGTGACTATAAAGGAGACTCCACACTTAGAATTATTACGTATCCTGAGAAAAATATATTTCACTAACGACACATTGAGAATCATTAGTTTTATGCAGGAAAGCTTGGTCATGACAGAGAGGGAGTTTCAAACTATATTAAACTGCATATTTAAATAGTTTTACTCGCAAACTACCAAGACTTTTGTTTTCTTCTTTTTCTCTCTTTCAACAATCGAAAATGGTAATTTGAATAAAAAAGGTGTCAGTAATCAGAACAATGCGACTGTGAAAAAACAATTCCAAAGACAAAATAGATGTCCATTTTCGTATAGTTGCCCTAAGGATGTTAAAGTATTAATTCGCCGATTCAAGACAAATAGATCCGTATAAGAAGTTCACCATTCTGGGATATTATTTGCATCTGTACAAACAGTCACAAGATATTCATATTGAAGACCCAGATAAAAAAACAACATCCTGTTGGGGTGGCAAATGGAAGGTATTCTGCATGCCGTTAAGGATGGCGATCCACCTATGAAAGTTGATTTGCACATTGGGTTTTAGTCAGGTCGATGATCGTGGAAACGTGTGAATAGAAAACATCCTTTGGACAGACAAATACTATTGTCATATTAATGATTATATAAGCCCAGGAAATCCTGTCTTCTACGCCCATGAAAACCATATAGTAATAACAGGAGTACTTTTAGTGTTACTGTTACCACTAGCCTAAACGCAGTTCTCCAGACTCATGATATTTATGTTACAGTATTGTGCAGCTTTAAACATTCTTAATATATATATATACTTATATATATATATATATACAAGTTGGTCTCACCCCAAACTGTTTCAGAAAATAGAATATATTATGAGAAAATACTCAAATGGACAAGTTATTCCATGCCTGGAAGAAAGAGCAATTGAAAACATCACCTTTCAAGAAGATGCAACCTATCATATCTGTTGTTCTGTTAGAAGTCTTCTAACAGACACCTTCACGAGGAAATGGGTTAAAAAAATCATCAGGCACATGCAACAGCAATTTTGTTTTGACTGTTAGGATTTCTTCAAAGGGAATTTCTATTGAAACAAACCACTAAGTTTAGAAGTCAAATCTGAAAATAGATAGTAGAAATGAGATTGCAGGGTACAATGAGAACTGTCCAGAGCAGATTATACTTGTAGTAGCTTCATTTAGGGATGAGTTTGGTATATTGATTGAGTGTATTTGAAACATATTGGATACTTTCAGTGACAGTTTCTGAATCACCTTGTACACTGTTCAAACTGTTCTGAATAAAAATCATGAATTTTAGTAAGTTGCAGTTATTTGATCTATTTCCAATTTCAAATAATAGCCTTATGGCGTATTATGGCAACAAAAAGAGTGCACGGTGAACTAAAAGTTAGATGTTCCATATTTAAATCTCTTCTGAATGGACAACGTTTGATTTTGCTGCACCAACACTCGTTGATCCTTTGTTAGTTTGAATGTCATACATACCTATTGCATATTCTTGTACATTAATATGAAAAACATGAAATTAAGAAAAATTAGCATATTATTCTAGGGCAACTAGCTTTTAGGCCATTCTGTATACTAATTCTTCAAAAGAGCATTAGCTTTTTTTTTATTTGCTTGTTTCTGATATGTTCCACTGCACTCTCTTAATAAGATTTTCTCTACCAGTGCTTAATTAGTTCGTTAGACCATAATGTAAGAATATCAAGTGTAATAACAGCACTTCTTAAAATGAGATGTACCATTACTGTAATAGCTGATTATGTAAAGCTTCAAACAATACGCATATTTTCGGAATATTCACATTAACTATGATAAAATTTAAGTGTCGCCATCTATTAGGTAAAACTTGCAAAATATGTATTGAAAATATTTTCAGATAATCATGCTACTAATTCAAAACCAAATAACTATGGCCTATTGTTTAATAGGGATGTGTTACGTAGTAGAATTTCAAATAGCCTGAAACTGAGTTAAATGGTGCTTTAAATTTAGTAGTTAAATTGTAGTTTGGATTTAGCAGTTAAGTAAAAGCCGATATATGGTCAGTTTATGATATTTGCCAACAAGATTGATATACACAGTTTTCTTTTTTAATACAAATATGTTTTAATATACACATAACAATACAATTTACAATAACATTTATTACAAATATTTATTACAAACAAAGATTTATAAACAATAGTTTCACAAACTTACAAACAATATCAAATCTTCTTTCTAGTCTCGAATTTCTTCGATATTTTATTGAGGGTTCACGATGAGCGAGTTAATTACGAGTTGATGTAAGTACGATTCGCTTAGCTAGCTTTGTCCTTCGTTATTTGCCAGCCAAACACGCCGAGTTTTCCACGATGAAGTTATATAATGTTTTCGTAAAAACGTTAATGTCCGAACATTAATCCACTGAAGTTAAATGATTTGTAATGTTCGAACTTTGTAAATGTTCGTGATCAAATATCTGAAGTTTTCCGATTAATAAGCACTTATCACAATTATAGTTATAGCTTCCGAAGTTTATAGCACACTGATTATAGCAGACTAATAATAAATACTCTCTTTTAGCGCGTCGCGTTGGTTTTATTTATAGGCGTGTGAAGAGTTTCTCGAAAATGCAGATTACGTAACAATAGTAACACGCTACACTAGAGTTTACGTACATACATATATTGTTGATTCTTACACTCGAGAATCTTTTAGAACTTTAGAGAATAAGCAGGAATTTCTCAATACATATTTAACTTAATAAGTTATGTATATTTGTAAATATAAATTCAATTCAAGCAAACATCGATATTAAAATAAATGTATAATAATACATCCGTCACAGATGAAATTAAGCAAGGAAATAGCACCATTATGTATGAATGTATCAACGCTATGCAAGAAGAAAGCGAGCTCAGTCATAATAGTATTTGAAATTTGATTAATAAATGGAAAACCGCAAACGGCTGAAGAATCGTATTACTCATTTCCAATATATCACCACTATTTTCTAACAACAAGCAAATTTTTTAACCAGTTCTTAAGTTCTCTACCAATTCTATAATAATTCTCATATCAACTTCTTCAACCTCTTATGTGTCACCATCCTTTCTACTTTGTTTTTTCTTAATGTTGTCATCCGTCTGGGCACCTTAGTCCAATAGAATACTTTAGAAAGAATTCAGGAAAGTTAGTAAGCCAAGGAATCTCCCTTATAGAGCCATGTGGAGCATTGTTTATTTATATCGATTTTCGAAATGACCTTTGACTATACTGACAAAACTTTGGTAAAAAGATAGAGAAAGAGGTTAAACCAACAGGCTTATAATTTCTAGAGTGCTCACTTGCCAATTTTTCAAAACAAATATTCTATTGGTGATTTCTTCATCGTCAGGAACAAATTATTACAAGCTATTCTGGAAAAACAAGGCTTAATTTACACTAATATCTTAAACTTGAATGACACATTTGCACTAATTGTTTCAACGACCAGATCAGAGGCTCCTAGAGTTGAGATATAATCATTCCTAATTTTGGACTACTACAAAAGTTTATCTGAATAATTCGAGTGACTGTCACCTTTAAAGGGCGGATCGCATTCATACCACCAGAACACGCCCAATTCAAAACAAGACTTACAAAGCACCTAATACTTAAAATTAAAAGGCGTACAATGTTAAAATGATTGCAAAATATATAATTTATTAAAAATAAGGGCCAGCCCTGAAAAGACTCTACAAATTTTGGTGTTTTACGTCACCATCTCCTGGAGTGAAAGTTAAAAGTTCGATCGTGACTTATATAACTACATCAATAACTAAACTTAAATACACCAAAGAGTTTATAATAAATATGTCCAGTACTCGTTTCTTCTAAACCTGGACCAATCTCTTTGTTCAGCACTATATATTTTTTTCCAATTTATATTGTTTCTCTAATCCCCACCTAATTTTTAACTTATTCAAGTCTATAAAATGAGATTTGTATGCCACATTTTCAACTTAAGGCCTACTCATGTACTTTATACTTTTCTACCACAGTATTATGTTCCATGATCCCAAATTTCAAATATCTGCACTTTTGGCCAAAGTAAACTCGATCACAAACACAGGGAATTTTATAAATCCCATATTTATCAATTTGTTCTACTTTATCTTTTATACCCGTGAGATAATTATATCATTTACAACGCAGATCGAATGTTACACTATGATTTATATTTTTAGAATTAATTTACTCTTGTTGACAAGTTTTCAACATATGGCAAGCAAAACCTACTGTTATAATCTTTACCATTTTTTTTAACTTTCTAGATGATGACATTTTAAATTTATTGCAATATTTTTCTGTGTAATCTATCGATGACTTCGAGATAATAGCCTCTTTGTCTAGCTAATATTTCAAGAAAATCGACTCTGATTTTAAGTCACAATCGTGGGTGCAGATTTTTAAAGCTCTAAGTATAAACATGGAAAATTCTGATAAATTTTATGGCCATGAATGACACGATCCTTCATAATAAGGATAATTTAAAAGAAGAATATAATATAATGATTCCTTTTTACGGTTTGAATAAGAATAAAAAGGTTCTGTCGTAATGTTTTGAACTAAGATATTTTTGTAGTCACTCTTTACCTCTAACAAACAGTTTCTTTACCTTCAGCATTTTCTAACTTACTAAAAAAATTAATATTATTTTAAACCTTTTACACTGCATAATTCTTATAAATTCCATAATTTCACTTTAAAAACCTCAGTGTATGTAACACATTGCTATGAACTTTTGATGAATTTTATAAAACTTCAATATTAATCTTGTTTTCATCTTCACTATGTAAATTCTCGACCTTTTCCGAAATATTCCATCATTCTCATTCATTGCTGGCTTATAATTTAAGAAACAGTCACTAGATGGGGCAAGAGTATATAATCCTAAAATGATTAATACAGTTCATGTTGAGAGTAATCACTTTATCACCTAAACTTCCACAATGGAATAAAAGGTTTTCCTTTACCTTTATACAGGTATTCAAAGGATGTTCCATGTGTGTTTTTCAAGACTTGTAAATAGAATGTTTTAAAAATAGCAAGTTCTTGGAAAAGTCAAGACATTAAAGATTTAATTACAGGTTGAATTTAGACCACTTATGTAACAGTTTTTTACTAAATGATTAAAAAAGTTGCTTTCTAAGCATGAAATTTAGTTACTGGATAATAATTATGTGGTTAAGGTATTCAATATTTTGTACATAGTAACTTTCCATTAGATCTGAGTGATTAATCTTTTTGATTTTGGTTTTACAATGTAATATACATTTTATGTAAACATGCAATTTTGTCGTAATTTTAAGATATAAAATAAAATCAGTCTTAAGTAGACTCAAATCTAAAAGGTTATCCACTTCAATTACATTTATGATTTACTCTTAAGATGTTAAATCTCTTTAAATAATACATATTTTTCTAAGAGAGATGAACTAAAAAATACCCCTAGAAAATGCATTCAGACTTAGTTCACATAAAATCTCATAGATGGCAGCTGGCTCGAAATTTTCAGGTTGTCAATTGTAATAATGGTGTGTAAAAGTTTTCACTTCAAAGAGTTCTGCGCTTCTACCTAGTATCATTACAGGGTTAAATAACTTATTAATTTATATATTCATATAATTTTCTATGCATTCATAATTACACGTTTAGATCAATATGAAGCGATACTGTCTAATAGGCTATTTTTAATGTCTTGAAAGAAAAAACTAATTATTGTAATAATTACCTTGTGCATAAGACGAGCCACAACTTTGTCGTTATATATATACAAGTACAAGTGTAAAAGTGCAAATACCATCCCTACATTTACTTCCTTTTTTGAAAAGTTTTTCTTTAATTGTTAGCTCTATTCTTGTGCGCCAGCGATACGAAGTGTGGGGCGCGCATATCTCCGATTCGATTTTATTACTCATCAGGATCTTTACCAACCTACCCTCAAATCTAATTATAAGCCCAAAGTAGCGCATCGTCTGTTTTATATAAGTACAAGATAATACTTATAAAAGCAGATACGCCGTTTGGAACTATGCCACCTCAGTTAAATTGGTTGACACCATTGTTTCGGTTTTTAAGTTACCATGTGATGAAAAAAAGAAGCAACAAAAAGAAAAAAACAAGAAATTCAGACTTCTTGCTATGATATTCCCAGAACTTGTGAAGCAGTCATTACATAGATATTGTTATAAAAGGAAACACTATATAGTTTTGTAAAGTCCTGATGACCTATTGAGAATATATTTAAACTACTATTTCGATGAACAATCTGGGCCGTCCCTACATAGGCAGTACTACTGACTGCTTGTTTGCACATATTAAACATCTGGCTCATTCCTACTATAATTACTTCAGTACTTATAATACACACACACACATGCACAAGCACACTGATAAAGATTAGTAAACAATGAAATTAAATGTTAGTTGAAAATATAAAATCACGTTTCTAAATGTATCTTAGTTTATCTTTGTTGATTACAGTAGAAAACTAAGACTGTTTAGTTATAAAACTTTAATATACGATGTGACAACAATTTTAATTCAGATTTTCATAAATATTTGTTATATATCACCTTATAAACTTTCATTTAGGCATAAACATGAAGGCTTTTTAGTGTTTATGTAAAATTTATTTAAACTATATAAGGATTTTACAGATTTCTATAATCGCGCATTGATAGAAAACCTATGGAATAAAAACTAACAAACATTATAGCATACAAGGACTAAAAAATGCTAATTTTTTCATTATTATAACATTATCATAACATGATTTTTTTTAGAGTGAGTGTTACTCAAATCTCAGTTTTTGAAAAGTGATTCACTTTGTTTGTTTGTAATTAAGCACAAAGCTACACAATGGACTATATGTGCTCTGCCCACCACAGGTATCGAAACCCGGATTCTAGCGTTGTAAGTCCGCAGACATACCGCTGTGCCACTGGGGGATAAGTGATCCAGAATATGGCAGTTAGTCTTGTTGTTTTTTCGTTTCTCTTTGGCCAGGTTCTTTCTTTCCTCTTTCACTCTTTTATTATTCATTTTTATATAATCAGTTTCTCCTGTCTCTTTGATGACACTACCTCCCAACAATACTTGTATTATTGTACTGTCATTTGCTTCCTGATTTCTGGCCATTGGCTATCCTTTTACCTTGTAGCTATTCACCTCCACCATGGTTTCTTTCTTCAATGTTCTAAAGAAGGTTATTTAAATGGAAGTTAGGCTAACTACTCTTTCTTTTGAAATATTCCCAATAATATTATGATTTTGCATCAATAAAATATAATAACTGCCATTTATAGCTTTATTTTTAGAGATTTCTCGTTGTTATTCTATCTCCTCATTTATTTTCGCTTGTGTAGGTCATTCATGTGACGTTCTGTGTTGGTTAGGGGTACAATGTTTGATATTGACTAATAAACTAGTAACCCAGGAAACGCAGTGGCCACTTGTCCCCTACTGTGTACACTGCCCGAAAGCAGCAAAAGATATTTCATTGTGACAATTTGTACTTGGCACACGTGTTGGAAACATGACTAAAACACAAGGAAATTTCCACAGTCCTTCTTTCATTTTATCGGTTTACAATATTACACATAAGTTAGAAAATACGTGGCTATGTTGTTTATTCTGATATTTCCTTATAAAGATCCATAGTTAACCCTCATAAACAATTTGGATTGGTGTAAGTTTTCATTACGTAATATATAGAATATTAAAACAAGTAAATTGACCTATGAGACCTTTTTTCCCCTTTTTATTAGCTATATTTTTGTGCGCCAGCAATACCAAGCGTGGGCGCATGTATACCCAATTCAATTTTATTACTCATCAGGACCTCTACCAGCCTACCCGTGGCCAAATACATGAACCAAAATGGTTTGATCTCCTGAGTCCAAAACGGTAATTAGATCTCAAATTGGTCAGGAGATGACGGAGCTATGAGCTAAAAGAAAAACACAAAAACTCAGAGCCATTCTATGGGCCGCTATGCCGCGGATAAAAATACATTACGAAAATAGTTTATAAGTGTTTTCAATACTTTGCAGTTATTTCATTGTATTATTACAAATAATAGTTTTATTTAAAAAATAATAATCACGGAAAATTGCAACTTTTCCGACTTTCGATCTGTTTCGAACGTGACTAGTTTTTAGGAGGTCAGCTGAGATGTTCCTAAAAACTATTACTTATTTACTGCATAGAACTTTTGTATAAGATATATTTGTAATTGTTTCTTCTAATATTGTGCACCCTGTCTCCTGGAGTGTTCCTTTAGCTGTTAGGCGAGGAGCATGAGGCCCTTGTTGTTATGGCAGTCACGTGTCAGGTTTTACACACTGATTTGAAATCATTAGCAGCAATAAATTTTCACTATTACTAGTTTTATGTTTCTATGGGTGCTATGATTGGTTTTTATGTATTCCAAAATATTAGCATGATCCGTGGATACTATGATTGGCTTGTATGCATTCCAAAATATTAGCTTGATCCGTGGATACTATGATTGGCTTGTATGTATTCCAAAATATTAGCTTGATCCGTGGATACTATGATTGGCTTGTATGTATTCCAAAATATTAGCTTGATCCGTGGATACTATGATTGGTTTGTATGTATTCCAAAATATTAGCTTGATCCGTGGATACTATGATTGGTTTGTATGCATTCCAAAATATTAGCTTGATCCGTGGATACTATGATTGGCTTGTATGCATTCCTAACTATTAGCTTGACTAATTTTTGAAAAAAATTCATAACAAGGTAGGACTTCTAATTGGAAGAAATTATGTACATGCATGTCACGAGAGAACTTATCAATGCGAAAGGGATAGTACTCTGCATAGGCTTCGCCTTTACACTGGATCATGGACTAATGGCAATATAACGTATTCATGCATTAATGCCATCTATTGGTATAAATCAGTAATAGTTAGCTCTGAAGGAAAATCTTAAATAGCACTCTTGAGCCTTTTCACTGTATTCTAGTTCAGGAAGTAAAAAACACAGTGCGAACATTCCGACACAAATTTGTAACTCTATCGACTGTATAAAGGATAAAAGATATTTGGTAGTAATAAATGTTTATTTTTCTGTATGTTTCAAGGTTAAGTAGGTAATATGTGTGTTAAAATACTAAAATAATATTTATTAATTAACATTTATTCACCATTTAAAACTTTTAAACACTGACTCTATAACGTTAATAATAATAGGCCTATTTTTGTCTAATTTAATACATAAACTTAACATAAGACTTAGCTGAAACATTAGTTGGTAAATTTTATTTTGTTTTTGGCTACAACTCAATGTCATAAAACTTCTGAATTAAACTATTTTGCTGCTGTATCACCTAAGTTATCCAAAAAATAAATAATAGAAATATACCTTTCTAACAAATCAACACGAATATTGAGCATCTAACCTATATAAAAACCAATGTGTGTCATGTCACTCACGCTTGATTCTCGAAATAAAAGCCAAAATTCATTTCTCCAGATAGAATAGTTCGATTACTGTTGCCCATTACGATTTTAGTGACGGGGTGAAAAGGGGCCGTTAGGGGGTGCCTTAAAATCTTATAAGTGTAGTAAGTGTTGGTACTGTTACGACAGCGGAAGTCACGTGACGCTGGTAACACGTCATGAGTTTCTAGAAGGATCATGAAGGCTCGAGTGTTTGCCAGACGCCCTCTATTTTAATATAAAAGCCCGGCAAATAAAGCGGAGATAAGAATTGCAGATAGGGAGATATAGAGACAGATAATCGAGTCAAGTGAGCGGTAGTGACCGTAAGTAAGGTGCGTGAATCGTTGTGAATTATAGCGTGTGTTTAAGTTAAAGTCAATGTGGAAATTAAGTGTATTGCAAAGTTGTATTGAGAAAGAATAAACTAGTTTTATTTAAGAAAGGACTTGTATAGCTGAAGTTCTTCGGAAAGAATTTTTACGGGAAACTAACAAACGAACAGAGACGTAACAGTATAATAAGTGAAGATGTAGTGTGGGATCACCTAGCCTAGAGTCAAGTGCATAAAATTTATCATGAAACTAAAAATATCGATTCAATTTTACCGGTTTTTAGCGTTGTAAGTCCGCAGACATGCCGCTGTGCCACTGGGGGTCATAATATAAATCACGATTTGTAGTAATATATAATAACATATAAGTCTAGGATTTTCTTAACTAATTATTCGACATGAAATATAGACTAGCTGGTTCATATGAATATCTTGTATTACCATTCGAAACGTGTTAACCAAAAAAAGTGTCTGTTTGTTTGTTTTTGAATTTCGCGCAAAGCTACACGAGGGCTATCTGCGCCAGCCGTCCCTAATTTAGCAGTGTAAGACTAGAGGGAAGGCACCTAGTCATCACCACCCACACGCCAACTCTTGGGCTACTCTTTTACCAACGAATAGTGGGATTGACCGTCACATTATAACGCCCCCACGGCTGAAAGGGCGAGCATGTTTGGTGTGACAGGGATTCGAACCCGCGACCCTCAGATCGCGAGTCGAGTGCCTTAACCACCTGGCCATGCCGGGCCTAAAAAGTGTCTGCTAGAATTGTCCAGCTCAAGAATTCAATAAAACATTTAACAGTATTTCTAAACTAAATTTTTACATAAAAATATATCAATAAACCTTCTAAATTAATATTAAATTAAACGGAACATATAAATAGTCAACATTAAGTATAACAACATTATAAACAAATACGCTTTGATACATATTACGTAATATTACGTCACGGATAGCCGGCCAGTCATCGCTGCAGATCGAATCAGCTGAGTATGTCAGGTAACCTAATTAAGCCGGAAACAATATATATATATATATAATAATTATATCTATACAAAACTATATAATAATATACGATATACAAATGATTATATATAATAATTATATCTATACAAAACTATATAATAATATACGATATGCAAATGATTATATATAATAATTATATCTATACAAAACTATATAATTATATACGATATACAAATTATTATATATAATAATAATATCTATAGAAAACTATATAAATATATGCGATATACAAATTATTATGTATAATAACTATATCTATAGAAAACCATATAAATATATACGCTATACAAATTATTATGTATAATAACTATATCTATACAAAACCATATAAGTATATACGATATACAAATTATTATGTATAATAACTATATCTATACAAAACTATATAAATATATACGATATACAAATTATTATGTATAATAACTATATCTATACAAAACTATATAAATATATACGATATACAAATGATTATGATTAATATTTTATATTAAAAATGTAACGAGTAGTGTTTTTCCATAGACGAAACATGGAGCAACGCTACCTGTAATCGCTATGAATTTTCAAATGTAGTTTCGATCCATGTTCGCTCCTAGAAACATAGCGACGCTACGCACAACTCTGACCATGGTTAACCAAAGGTTACTTATCTGATATTAGTAGAATTACATGATTATGCGCTTGATTTTTAGCAACTAATGATAAAGTACACATAGGGAAACTTATTCCCACTGACAGAGTTTTTCTTAATATACACTACAACGTAATAAACTGCATTCACTTGTGAAGTGTGATTGTTTGATCACTGAATAAGCGTAAGTGCTCAACCTCCATTTCTTTTTCTAAGTTAAATTTCTTTTTTGAGGTAGAAGAAACAGAAAACAGCTTTCCACAGATACTTTACACATTGAAAACATTACAGTTTGCATAGATGCAGGGTTTAATGTTATTTTTTATAATATTTTTTTCTCAAAGATTTACTCCTAGGGGCATAGAAGTAAGCTTTCGAGCACAGCACAGATAACCCACTGTGTATCTTTGCTCCTAAAAACACACACAACCTCAAAGACTATTTAAATTGTTGAGTGTTTGGGTTTTCCTTCCAACCACTCAACTTTAGGAACTACTAGCGTAGTAATATTTCTAGACAAAAAACGAATAAAACTAACAAACCAATTGAGCGACACCTGATTTTCATATGCCTGTACTCTTCTGTAAGCACAGATGCCATAAAGGAAAATGGTGGATGCTAGCACGCTAATAGACTCTGAAGTCACAGTGGTTATCCCTGATTAAGCCTATTTTGTGACTTCATCGTATTGTAACAGTTGTTCCCTATATATTATTAACTATACACCAAATCTGAACTTACATTTTATATTTCTTTCTGTCATTTTTTATTGTATTTGAAGCTTTGCTACAGTCTACTCAGGTAAGACTTCAGCTTTTATTTTCGAAACAGAGAATGTAAATTACGTTAAAACTCATGGTAAAAGTTACAGTACTTTCTGAAACAGTTTTATCACAAAGAAGGTTACAGTAAAATAGTGGAATTATCAAGAAACCTATATTTTGTTTAACAACCTTACGAGCATGTAGGACTACTGCTATTCTTCAGGATATAACCCCATTGTATGCGGAGAAAGGTTTTTAAATGTTAAAACAATACTTGATACTAGAGAACATGAACTGTGTGCTATTAAGAATAACGATACAAGGGAAGAGGAGTAATATGTGAAATGTATAGATTGTGTACAAGTACGTACACATATATTAGGCTTCGTTAGTATGTTCTGTTTATTATTATTATTATTAACTACATGAAATAATGAATGCTAACGTATCTTATTACCTTGTGTGACACATTATTTATTACCTTGTGTCACACAGTTAATTTCTTTTATAGCTAATTTCATCGCAAAGTTACATCTGATTTAATGTATTCCTATCTATACCTTATATGCTCGTTGTTACATGGAAATGCATGCTTGCTAAATGATCTGTTTTATCTATTCCATTAGCAAACATAGTAATGGCTTGTGCCTTGATCAGCTTAGACTAAGATAAACTAAACAAACACCAGTTTGTGGCCTTAGGCTAAGAAGTCAGCCAAAATAATAAGATACTCCATTTCAAACTTGTAAATGCGGAATTACAGATAATATAGAATTTCAAGGTAACTCGTTGTCAGTGTGCCAATTTTCATTTGTGAACATATGTAGACCCCAACCTATTCAGAGTCGTAAGGTATAAGGTGTACAAGCGTATTTGAATAGCTGTTATTTCTGGTTGACAACTCAATGACACTACGCGATTTTCACTGTTTCTTTAAGTGCCTAATTGTTTAGACGTTTTATCAAGTTTTTTTTTGTTATATCTGTTATCCGTAACTTTTTTACACCATATTGATATAGCAGTTTATTTTACAATTTTCGATATGCATAGACAATCGTGTGCTCAAGTTACAGATATTACAGTGTTTTAAGCGCAAAACTGCACGATGGATTACCTGCACGTTAAATTTGAGTTTGTGGTGTGTGGTGAACCAGCTCGAAGTTATTTCCTGATTTGACGTGAAATGTTGAAAATGTTGTTTTTATATCAAATAAAATTATTAATTTTTTCTTGACGATCTATAGTATATTGTTCTGGTGTTGTCATAGGATATAACATTATTATACCATGTTACCAAAATTGTCATTATAGCTTCAACCATTACTTAGTTGTATACATTACAAAACTGTGTCTTATTAATAGTTATGTACAATTTGTTCATCCAAAATCTAGCATTATTCTAATCATTAGTTGTACAAATTTACCCGTGTTTTACCAGCCACTTAACAGTTATAAATTTTCGATTTTTGCAGCTTCTTCTCTTATAGCAACTAACACATGTTGAAATTTGTATGTTCGATTGTTTGTAGTTAAGCACAAAGCTACAGAATGGGCTATCTATTTCTAGCGTTATAAGTCCGCAGACTTGCCGTTTTGCCGCTAGGAGGCTACCTTTAATAAAAATTATAGAAAAGTGAACATCAGAAAACTTCTACGACAATTGTATCTCTTCTTTTACTTTCATAAAAACATGTGGCGTTTGTTTGTTTGTTTGTTTTAGCGCAAAGTTGTGCTTTAAGCAATCTGCGTTCTGTCCACCAGTGGGAATAAAACCCAGGATTTTAGCACTGTTAGTCCGTAAACTTACCGATGACCGACTGGTGGACAATTCATATGACGAAGGGTCATCATAGATAATAAATAACCTTGAAAATATTAACTATCATTTGTAAATGTCTGCAAAACGACAGCCACTCAGTCATATTATCGATCCCACCTACTCTACGAAATATTCTACCCACTCAGATTAATAATGGGTGAATCTGAAAGGCAAACAGAAATTATAACATCAACAGAAAACTTGCTGGATATAAAAAGTATTGCACTCAATAAATCAAAATATGTCTACAACAATATATAATTTTCTATGCTTTATTAATTATGTGGACAAGTATGCATTTGATTTATAAATGACAAATATATTGTGAATGAGTTCCTTTCACTTCTAAATAATAAAATTAGTTATTGTTTGTTATTAAGCACAAAGCTACACAAACGGCTATTTGTACTCTGCCCACCACGGGTATCGAAACCCGATTTCTAGCAATATAAGTCCCGCAGACATACTGCTGTGCCACTGGGGGTGGGGGGGGGCTATTTGTGCTGTGCCCACCACAGGTATCGAAATCCGGTTTCTAGCATTATAAAATAAAATATGAAATGTATTTGTATTTCATATTTATGACAAGGTTAGTAAAGCTATCTGCCGCGTCCGTTATTTTGAACTACTGACCAGAGGGAAGGTAGCTTAGTCAGATGCACCCTACAACCCATCATTCACGCTGAGGGATTAAACATCACTCTTATAAGACAATCACAACTTAAATTAAGAGGGGGAAATATTTTGTTGTTTAGCATGGATCTGAACCCAGCTTGCCAGATCCCAAATCCATGGTTCTACCACAGCGCCAATTCGCGCCCAAAATTAGAATTAAAAACATTAACAAAACTAAAGTATTCAAATTTGTAACTGGCTAAACTACATATAAGATTAAAAAAATTGACTGAAAATTCAAAGGCAAACTTCTTCACAACATGTTGAAAAGATACTCAAATAATATTTTTCAGTTTATTTTATATGAAATTATGTATTATCCAACTGTAACGAAACAATATGTGCCAAATATGAATTACCAAAAGTAAACTTTAACATTATATCTCGTACTTTCCTTTGTTCATTTGTTTTCAGTCTCAAAACATGTGAAAATCTGAGGTAATAGAAATTATGAGATAATAAATTTAGAACTTAGATATTATGTTTTATTATTACCTTCAAACCTATTGCTAAAAACCGAAAAAAGGCAAAAATGTGAATTAGAATAAACAAGTTTGAAAAGATTTCAAAGATATTATCAGTATCAAGTTTATTTTCCATTATGTTTATTTTCATTTGAAGATATTTTGTGAATTAAAAACATGTAACAAATCTTCAATACAATTTTTTCATAAATAACAAATTATTGTAATAAAGATGTTTTTTTTTTTCTTTTCTACTTTCAAGAGAACACTGAAATGAAGAGGACGTGATTTACGAATTGGGCAACAGATGGCGGAAACGTAGTCTTTCTGTATATATTTGTTTAGCGGAAAGTTGCACAATGGCCTATTAGCGTTCTGACCAACGCGAGGAATTGAGCGCTGGATTTTAGCTTTGTAAGTCCGTAAACTTACCGCTGACCCACCGGGAGACAGATGCGTATATTAAGAATAAAATAAGAAACTCTGAAGCATCTGTAATATTATTAAAATATGACAGATGCTTTGATTCAGAGAAGGCAACTTCAGTTAAGTACAACGAACATGTTTATACGCACCTATATAGAGAGATAACCACTTTTGGGTACTAAATACTAAATAGAATCTCATAAACAGCAACACAACTTTAAGTATAAGCGATGAGTGAATAACATTAAATATGTTTTACAATGTCTAGTGAAGCGTGTGTTATCCATGGATTTATGAGTTGGCAACCTGATGTTCTCTTTAAATTGTTCATAGGGTATGAGACTGAACCCCAGGTGTTAGCTAGTACAAAGAAAGTTAGTCAAGCTCTTTTAGTGTCAGTAAGTCTCTAACAGATGTAGTCGTTCTCATCTCATTTTGCCCACTAGTGCAATGGTATTTGCGGACTTACAACGCTAGAAACCGGGTTTCGTTACCCGTGGTGGGCAGAGCACAGATAGCCCATTGTGTAGCTTTGTGCTTAACTTCAAATAAACACTACTATAACTACCATTTCCTTACTTGATTGTTTACTTTACGTGTAGTTTTATTAGATAAGGCTACGTACGTGTAACTTTATTAAATAAGGTTACGTACGTGTAGTTTTATTACATAAAGTTATGTCTACATGAGTTTGTTTGTCTGATCGCGTAAACTTTTTTCAAGTAGACCAGGATTTATCGATCTATCTATAATGCCCTCAAGAATGTGTAATTTAAATGGCGTGCGTGAAAATGATAAAATAAGTAAAACTGAAGCGAAGGACATGAAAACTACTGCAGGTATTATGTGGGTCGCAGCTAGTATAATTAATAATTAATTGAATTTGACACGATTATATAGTTGAAGTTGTTGTAAGTAACGGCATTTAGTTACGAATTTTACACTAGAAATCTCGGTTTAGATTTATATATATATACCAACGGGTTTATCTTTCATTTTATCATATTTTCACGTCAATTGTAATATACTTTAGGATATATTGTGTCTCATTTCTTCAAATATATAAATTGTTTGGAATAAATGAATTATTCTATTGGTTTGTTTGTTTTATAGTAAAGCCACATTGGACTACCTGCTGTGCCCACCGCGGGGAATTAAACGCTGGATTTTAGTATTTTATGTCTGTAAACGTACCGCTGTCCCACCGGAGAATGTTATCTTAGGCGAAATTAAGTCAGAAGTTTAAGGCATAGTAGATTTAATATAACAAACCTGCTATCATAAGAAAAACAAAACAAAAAGCATGACTAGACAGAACGTTGTTAATTTGGTAGAATTAGCTACCTTCTTGTAAATGTCAGCTTGAGGTATTATAATGTGTACTGTACACATAATGTTGAATTATTGTGTGGTATGGTAAAATATTATCAAACTATTATTGTAGAAATTCTGCCTTAATTCTTGCTAAAAACATTTTTCCTACTTTAATACGTGGCAGCACCGTATTAGTTAGTTTGTATTACGATCATTAAATAGCTTTCATGAATAACAGTTTCGCAAAATCTATTTCCAGTTTTAGCTCTAGCCAAATCAAATCTTCTTTTTGTTCAATATTTTCTGTTAGTTTTAAACTTGGAGTAGTGTTACTAAAACTGATATTAAACGAAAAGCAACGGCTGAATATACGTCGAAAATGTACCTTGATCGAGCATGAGGGTACAACTTCCGCTACGAGAGAGATCCAATCTAGCTGTTATCGACAGCCAATAGGAAGATGGATGAAGCAGATGGTGAGCCTCGGCTGTCGGTATTAGCCGACCGTTACTAATTGTCGCTGCAAGCTGCAGAGATGAAGAAGTGTCTGGTGAATAAGCTTATTGATCTAAGCCTTGCATACATTCAAGTTAAACTCGTTGGCGTGAATCAAAATGCTGACCATACAGCACATGTAACGTTCGTATATGGCATTAAACAGAAAAGAAAAAAATCGAACCAGACATGTAGTAATAAAAACAACATCATTCCTACATACAAAACAAACATATAAACAAATAATCGTGTACTAAAGAAATAAAACACGAATTTCTCATAATTAAAAGTAAAAAAAAAGTAAATGATTTTATCCCCCCCCCCTTTTTTTTTTCTTGAATACCTTTAAAGTACTAATCCAAAATATTATCTGAATGGCAAAAACTAGAACCAAACAAAATCACTAACTGGCACAATGGAAAAACTATATGACACATACCTATCTATATATTTATAAAATATGAATGTGATTTTGTTATTAACAACGTTGGTTTTGTTTTATTGTTTTACGTAAATACAGACTTATTGAACTAAGATTAACTTAGTTTGTTTTTTTCAATGTATGTTATGGATAGCTAGAATAAATAGCTGACAAAATGACGCACGTCATACAGTAGTTACGATAAGTTCAGTTGCCTTCCAGGCGTACAGTAGCGTCTGTTTCACGTGTATAAATTTATATATGAAATATAAAGGTACATTTCAAAATTTGTAGTGCATGCTGGAAGGATTTACACATTTTGGTAAAAGGTTTGATGAAAACAACCTTTATACTCTAGATATGTACTAACCCTGAAGAAGCTGCAGTATAAAAGTAATTTTTTTCTAACCCTTTTATCAAAATGAATAAAGGCACGCTACTCGTTGATTTCACGAAGAGACAAAATGATTAAAATTTTCTCAATTACAAAATGATTGATTGATTGAGGCTTTTAGATTTGTATGGTATTCTGTTTCAGTCACGATTGTATATTGTTTTACTAAAATTTTACCGAATTTCGCTTCATATGTTCATAACATATGCATGCCTCAATTAAAACAAAAACTAATGACATCAAAACTTATAGAGATTCGATTCAGGCATACCCAAGTGAAAATATCACCGAATACTAAAGCCCGAGTCAGTTAAGAATTTACTTAGTGATATCAACTTGAGTAATATTAACAAAAACAAAAATTATTGTTACAAGGTATCCGGAACCATTAGCACTTCAACGAATTTTAGAAAAATGCGTTTAATATGCTGTCCTTGTAACTCGAAACAAGTTTGGATTAACAGCAGGATTAACTCGACCTTCTTCGTGCTTTGACAGCACCATCATCAGTTACGAATCTGAAATTAAGAAAAGTTGTAAATAGCCTTTGGTTACAGACTCTTCGGAATACCCTGTATTACAAAGGAATAATGATGAAATATGTTTATCATTACAAGTTCTTATATGTTAAATGGATATTACTATATAAATAAACTCTTGTACACGTTTCACAACACACCTCTTGGACATGGTATAGACTCACTCAGAATTTATGCATGCTTAACACCTGGCTCAAATCACCTGCACTTGAGTCCCGCATATGAGTTTCTGTTTTCCATTTATTACGTACAACAATATGGTCTAATCCTGAAGTTTTTGAGTACCTTTGAAATTCGCATGTAATAAATTTTACTCTCATGCAGATGTTAACATATCATATACGTCCAGTAATCAGAGTGTACACAGCTATTTACACAAGGCACTTACTTGAAAAGAACGTATTGTTATGGTTTATTCTAAAAACAGACTAAAATAGTAAATAAAAGGAATATATATATATATATAGTTGAGTATAATAAATTTCTATTTTAGATATAAATAGGTAACGAGTCTCAAGCTTTCTTTGTATTTAATTTGTAAGTTGTATTAAACAAAACAAAATACAGTTAAAACTATTTCCATTAATTATACTCAACGGGATGAAAAAATATATTTTGTTTTTAAACTAAAATAAAAAAAAAAGATATGAAGCTGTCTGAATTTATTCAATACATCAAAAAATTTATTTAGGGTATACTGAATAACTCTTTTAAAAATGTTTATTTTAAGCACTTTCACAGTTGTCACTAGAAACATTGAAAACTGAAGAAATAAAGGTACCAATGTGTGAAAACAGTTTCCCAGTACTCTATATGGCAGTTTTAGTCTGCCTTTCCTGAAACATACTACTTTCTGTTTTTATAAGCTATTTTGATAGCATAACCACGCCATGAAGATTTTATTACGAATTTTAATTAAGCATATATAACTTAGAAGCTTTGTTAATTATTATGTTGCTCTCAATACGTAATATCAAGCCCCCCAGTGGCACAGCGGTATGTCTGCGGACGTACAACGCTAGAATCTGGGTGTTGATGCCCGTGGTGGGAAGAGCACAGATAGCACATTGTGTAGCTTTGTGCTTAACTTCAAACAAACTTAATATCAGAATATTTGTTGAAAGCAAAAAAAAAAAAAAATACTCGGCCTATTTTCATAATTGAAATAAATTAATAGTAGATATAGATCTTCGCCTTACTAGAGAAAGATGCCATCTATACAAAATTAAAGATCTAACAAATAAAACAATAATTGTTACATTTCACATTTTCGTCACCTAGCACTGGATAATAATGTTTTCAATTATAAAAGCAATTAAATACAGTGCATCTTCTTTCAATGTTTTTATATTTCTTGATTTTTTTAACTCTTGGAGCTATTTCCAATATCGTTGTGCAGATAATATGTATATAAAATTGCCAACTCAGCTTGACAGCTAGGCTTAATGAAGTTTCGTTTTTTTTACAATAGGCTACATTTCTGTAGAATGAAATATATAAAGATAAAATTTACCTAATAAAATTTAGATTATATCTTCAAGCTGAATGAAAATATTCAATTTGAGCTAAGATTCCTGTAATGCTGCTGTTTAAATACTGTATAGTATAATAAAACTCATACACGGTGTTCTTAGGCAAATATATATATGCAAAAGTATTGTTTTAAGTTATCTTTTCAATGGTTTAATTTATTTATTTGCTAGACCACCTAACACAATAATGATGCTAGAAAATTTATAAAACTAGTTCTAAAATACCTAAAGTTCTTGGATGTCAAAGATCAAGAGACTTAGTAAAATATCTAGAAAAAAAAGAAGCAACATAAGTACGAGAACCAGTGAAGCATTGAGCTAGTTTTCAGTTTTTTTAGTGATTGAAAAATTACTTAATTATTCAGTTCAGTGTTAGTTATCGCGTACTAGATCGATTAGTCATGAACTTGTACTAATAAGTTAATTTCAAGTTAGTCATAGTACCATTATTGAAAGTGAAAACATTATTTGTGAACTTAGGCCTACAATTGTGTACAAGTGATAGTAGCGTGTACCAAAAATTAAGGAAGAATAAATGATTTTGTTGTCGTTACACGGACTGGACGTCACATTATGTTCACAAAGTACACTAAAATAATCCACCTAACAATAAAAGTGATAGAACATGTCAACCCTGGGATTATTTTGGCGAAAGCTTGCCATGTTTTAAGTGTAATTTGAAAGGATACTTTGCTCAAAACTGTAGACAAAAGCCTAAAGAACACTAGAAAGAGGAAACTATTATACATGTGGGAAATCTGACCATTAAAGTCAATGCTGCAAGAAATCAGCTGGTAATAAACCAAGGAGACAAAACTGTAAGGATGAGTCTTTGAAACCAACTAGATCAAAGAATCAAAAAAGATCAAACAAGACATTAAGAAAACAGGATTAGCTGAACTTATGAGGTTCAAGTGAGTATACTCTATTTGCGCCAAATTTGATAAGAAGTTAATTATTTAAATAAACTATTTCACAAGTCTATAGATTTGTTTATGGGAAGCCTTGCATTATATTGAGTGGCACTTGTTCTATAGTTACAATAGTTTAACCAATTTGGTAATGAAAGGTGGAAAATTGCCTCTAATAGCAATAAAAGAAGATGGATTGATATGAATAGCACGTGGACATAAAGTTTCAGAAGAGAAAAGTTAGTTTTTCTGTAAGAAACTTCTCTAGGCCTCATGATGTGAAGGCAATTGACATCAAGAAATAGTGCTTACTAGAAACTGACTCATGTGGAGCTTCAAATACTTCACAGTCTATGACCAGGAAATCCCAGTGACTTCTCCTGACAACAAAAAGAGTAGTCATTGTACCACAATGAAATGAAATACTCATACCAGGACTTATTAAAAGTAAATCTACGTCTAGTATATGGGTCATAATAAAACCAACCACTCCAACATGTCCTGATAGATTAATAGTTGGTAAAATTATCATGGATGTGAAGAATAAAGATGTCCTTAGGGTTAAGAACACAACAAACCATAAAGTTAGACTCAAATATTGATGGGACATTGCAATATGTGAGGCTGTACAGGTAGTACTTCCACATCAAAGAACATTATAAATAGTTACTTTTGAGGAGAGATGTACGAAGACTGATATCAAATCTTCACATAAAGATAGCTTACCACCCACTTGCAAAAGCTGTAGAAGCTTTACAACTGATCAATGCCAGAAGTTATATTACTTGCTCACAGAATACCAAGACACTTTCTCCAGTGGACCTTGTAACTTAGGTCGAACAAGTAAAATAGCTAAAAGACTTGATACTGGAGAAGCAGACACTGTATGTCAATTAGCCAGACAACTCCCACTTGCAAAATAGGCTGAAGTTTTGAAAGAGATAAAAGCTATGAAGGAACAAGGCATATTAGAGCCTAGTATTAGTCCTTGGGCATAATCTATCATACTTGTGTAAAAAATGAATGTATCCACTAAGTTCTGCATGGACTACAGGAAATGAATGATATCACAAATAAGGATGCTCTCTCTTGATCAACTTGGTTTTCAACATTGGATCATAAGAGTGGATCAGGGCAAGAGCAAATTATCCAAGCAACTGGAGAGAAGACAGCCTTTACTGTCACAAGCACAGCATTAAAAAAATACATGTGATTGCTTAATATAGCAAGGTAATGAATGGTGCAGAAATGAGACATTGTACAACCCAAAAAGAGCCACTAAGTGTTGTTCAAGTCATTTTCTTTATCATCTCTATGGACAAAAGTTTACACTTGAGATAGATCATCAGCATTGAATTGACTGGTGAAATTTCATAACTCAAAAGGCCAAATAGCAAGATGGTTACAGAAAATTCTGGGGTGAATTTTTAACAAATGCTAATACCTTGTCCCGAAGACAATTTCTTATTCAAGAGTGTAAAATTTGTAAAAAAAGGGGAAGCACAAGGCATTACAAATGACAAACATAAAGTAGAACAGAGTATAATCTAAGAAATAGCATCTACAAGTGATAAAGAACTAATTTGTCGCAACACTTAACTGAAAAATGCTCAGAATAAAGTTATGAGTTTGAAATCAATTATAAAGTGGATCAAGAATAGTGATAAAAACCTCTCGTGGCAAACAATCGCACCATAGATTCCGAAGACAAAGATGTAATTGGCATAGTGGGATTCATTATGCCTACATTCGGGCTTGTTATGTCGGAAATGGGGAGATACAAGTGGACAAAAACTGTGTCTACAGTTGGTATTTCCACAGTTTCTGCACTCCACAACACTTTATCATCTCCAAAACTTTCCAACAAGTGGAAACTTAAGTGTTAAGAAGGCACTGAAGTGAGTAAAAGAATGCTTCTATTTGTTTGGGTGTTCGGATTTGTAAAGAATTGGAGTAAAACATTTGAATCATTCTGTGAGTGAAAACGTTCAAGAAAGAAACAGCATGAATAGTTTCAGCAATATTGTGTTGGATCACCATATGAGAGAGTTGTTATTAATGTGCTTGCTCCTCTGCCATAGAGTAACTGTGGGAAGAAATACACCATGGCTGTGATGAACCATTTCACAAAATGGCCAGAAGTATATGCTGTTTTTAACCAGAAGGATAAACTGTAGCAAGGACATTCACCAACAAATTTGTTTCAATATTTGGCATGCCTAGGGAACTTCATTCAAATCAGAGACAGAACGTTTAATCAGCCTTGTTGTTAGAAATGTGTCAGATCCTTGGGATCAAAAAGACCAAGACAAAGCCCTTTATCCATCTTCTGATGGTATGGTGAAAAGATACAACCCTACACTGTTAAATAAATCAGCCATTTATATAAATGAACATCAGAAAAATAGGGATCAAGATATTCCACTGTTAGATTAAATAATGAGCCATTTATATGAATGAACATCAGAAAAAAAGGATCAAGATATTCCACTGCTACCGATGGGTTATCATGCAGCAGTATATGAAACTACAGGCAACACACCATCATCATTGAACCTTCTCTGGTCTCAATCTTAAACACAGCATATGCTATGGGACTAAGGAATACTATTGAGGTCATGCATGACTTTACTCTGTAAATATTTACATCAGCTAATGATAAAATGAGAAGTCATTATGATGTTAGTGCTGATAAAACTGTATTTCATTAAGGTCGGGGCTGGATTAAGGTTTAGTGGTGCCCTAGGCACAGGTAATATTTGGGAATAATAATAATAACTCACTCTTGTCTCTATTCTCCTAGTTTTATTAGGCTTTTATTTAATTGAGTGGCTGGCTGGGGTCCCTGTATGGTCGGGGCCTATGTGTTAATCCGGTACTGATTCGGTACGTTGTTCTCAAAAGAATCGATAATATAGTTTATAGAATCCAGATAGATGGGCGATCCAAGTCAAATGTTATTCACTGTTATTGTCTTTGGAAGTATATCAGTGAGAGAATAGCTAACTGAATGACCCCAGATAAAAGGTTGTCAGCAGAAAATCAACCTGCTGAGAAGCCCAGGTTTCTTGTTGAGACCACTTCCAGAGGAACAACAAGGGTGGAGCCACCAGTGAATTCACTCGATCATCTGACCACGAAAAATTGTTTAAGTGACAGAACAGTAATTTATGATGTAACTCTAGGAAAATAAAAATCACCAAAAATACACTAGTCATAGTACCAGTAGCGAGCAAACGTCTGTTGAAAGTGAAAGCGTTATTTGTGAATTTAGGCTTATAAGACACAGTAAGCTGTAGCAAAGGTTAAAGAAGAAATATATTCGTTTGTTATCGTTATGAGAACTGGACTTCACATTATTATCAAGTAATCTATAAGAACTATCCTAACGATAGAAGCAATGGCAGACTTTATACAGTATTTACATTGACCAACAGCTTATAAATATAAAATACATGATAAAAATCACGCTCGGATCCAATTTTTTAAAGACTTCTGTTAATTTGCATATTTGGGGTTTAAAGTCAGGCAAAAAATATTTGAAAGTTATTTTTAACCATCTTTCATTTGCACAATCAGATGCTAGATAGACCTGAAATGTTATTTTTACAAACATTATATCGTTGGTTATGTACAAAGTAAGTGGAATGTAGATCAATACATTCGCAATCAAACTGAATTTCTTATTAGCCATCTTTCGGCGTTCAATATTGTAACAGCTGCTTAGCTTAAAATGCTTTTTAACAATTATGATAATTAAGCAAGCATAAGACTTATATAGACCAGAATCTTGATATAAGTTTGAATATTTTTACGACTATGACATGAATCTAATTGCTTAAAAAAGTAAAACGAAAAATCTGATAATTACTGAACTTGTCTAGTACTTAATGGAGGGCGCCTTAATTGTATAAATGACATGATATTGAAGGTGGAAGGTTTTGGTGAAGACTGGGTTTTTATTTTAACGTTATCAAACCTATAAACTCTTATGAATATAGTCCAGGTAAGTTTTGCTGTGTTTACTTTTGTGTAACGAAATAAAATTTTGAAAAACTGGCCATTAATTCCCATTGTAGATAACTAATCACTACTAACACATCTTATTTTTAGGCTTAACGTTATTTTATAAATTATATATATATATATATTGTGGTTGTTTTGTAACATCACATTCACAGTTGCGAAAGAGGAGTCCAATAAATTGAATAATGTAAAAATGGTACTACTACTACTAATATTAATACGTTAAATATTATTAGAATAGCAGTAACATTTAAAGTATTATATAAAATTTTATTACCATTTATAGTTATGTAAAACTTTAACTAGGCTAATAGTAATAGTGGATTTTTTAAGGCACCAATGAGAGCGTTGCATGCTTAACGTGTTAAGTGTTAGGCTTAATTCTTACCGTTTAAATTATTTCAGGTAAATTTATTAGACTTTTAGATAGCTTGGTATTATATTTTAGCTATTATTACATAGTTATATAAGTGTTTTCCATTTTTTCATATTTTCTTTTTCAGGGTAAGTTAAAATTATTAGTTAGACTTAATTTTTGGAGTAACGTCACAGCTATAAAAGTTTCGTAACTTACATTGTTTATAACTTTTAGTTTAAAGTTCACCCTGCTTCTGTTGTTGTTGCTTAAGTTATTCAGCGTCCTCTAACTTACTGTGATCGATAAAAGTATTATGAAATATATAGAAATCAAATCAAGAAAGATATAATTAAACATAAAAAAGAGCAATGGAAGTATTTTAGACTAAAATGGCAGACATAATATGAAAAGCTTTAAAGTCTGTGTCAACTGTTAAAAAAAATCAAATAGTGTTTTACCTATAGAGGAATATAATTGCGAATAAAAGAAAACAATAGCCGCAGCACTTGAAATTCGTTTAGGCAGGATTAGAGTAAATTAATCTAAGAGACCTTTTTTCCCTTTTTATTAACTACATTTTTGTGCGTCAGCAATAACAAGCGTGGGACGCGTGTATACTACATTCAATTTTATTACTCATCAGGATTTCTACCAGCCTACCATGAAATTGAAATTCTTTTATGCAGCATTAGAGTAAATTAATCTATGAGAACTTGGGTATGGTCAAATGGGTATGGTATGACCTCCAAAGTCCAAAACTGTAATTTTATCTCAAATCGGTGAAGAGATGACGGAGCTATGAGCTAAATGTTTGTACTTGAAAGAAACAACAACAAAAACTCGGAGTCTTTCTATGAGTCGCTATGACGCGGCTAAAAATAGTCTAAACATCATTTTGTTATGTTTTATTCATGTTCTTATTATTGGATGAAATATGGATCCGTAAAAAGCAAAGTTTAAAGGGAGTCAAATAAGTAAGAGAAAGTAAATTTGCGAAATTAAACATTTAAAATTTTGATTAAAGCAATTTGTGCAGCTTCAGTCAATATATTTCAAAAGTCGCTGAACGCTATAGAAATTCGTGATGATTATGAGATTGATGATCTGGTCCATATTTTAGAAGAAAAGGGGACGTAAGAAATTACAGGCTTAATAGTTTGACATCTGTTGGAAACAATTGTGCATCACAAATTGATAATAGTTTTAATAATTATAACTGTATTAAAATGACAATATCTGACGAAAGAATATTAAACAGTATTTTTTTAATATACGAAATAAAATCAGGATGTTTGTATCATTATCAGGCTTAACATTCAAAGCATGAAACTTACAACCGTTGGTTTAGAAGAGCCGACGTTGTTCAATTATGTGCTTATTGGTACTATATCAGGGTATTTAGTTTGACCAGCTAAGTAAGGGTGGTGTCTCTTTAATTCGATTACAAGTGTTGTAAGTAAAAACTTGCTTTGACTGTCAACTCATCTCATAGATGTACCATCATGAATTTGTTTTTTGTTTTAAGAAGCTTAGAGAAGCGTCATGAAACCAACCCTGAAGAAACCACGTGGTTTTGTAACTACTGTGGATAAATTAAGAATAATCATGAAAGCATTTGATGGTTCAGACATGTGTTCTAACACGGTTATAGAATAAACATGAGGATATCGTTTGTATCCACTTATCTGTTTAACATATTATTACTCAAAAATTACAAAAACTTTCTGAAACGGTGGGTGTTTTGTAGTAGAAGGCCATTGTTCTTAATGGTTATGAATCAACCAATCAACTCAAAAAATCTGATCTGTATGTCATATATTTGGTGAACGGCTATCTAGTGAAACTTTTAAGTTTTCTGTTGGAATAATATCTGCAGATCTAACAACGTTTTTTTTTCTTTTTTCGTTTATTTCTTCACTCTCTTTTTCCCCCCCTTTTTTTGAGAGTTTTTTTCGCCAGTCAAATTTAGGTGTTCCCTATGAGTTGCTATAAATCATGGTCGATATGTTTACTTATTGTAAACTTTGTATTCTTATGGCCACTGGTATTTCATTATGTTTTATATGAATTGTGAGGGTGTTTTTATTATGCGTTAAGGAAACAAAAAATTAAACAAAATATTAATGTTAGATAATGTTCGCCCTTTTTTCTTTGTTTTATTATTAAATTCCTAATTACCTCATTAGATGCTAATTACATACCCTGCGTTGTGGAAGTTAATTATTGACTCGGTTAACTTATTAAGTGCTATTTATTTCTATTCAAAAGTCCATAAAAAGTGGAAAATGTGCCCTATTTCAGGGTATTTTAAGGATCTCGGGCAAAAATTCTAAAAGAAGATAGCCCATATACACCATCGGGCAGTTTCAATTTAACATTCACAAAATAACGTAATCGAGCCAGTCAAATGTGGTTGATGCAAACCAAAAAAGTATAAAAAAGTGGGTATGTGTCCTCTTTCATGCCCCTCCCCCCCAGTGGCACAGTGGTATGTCTGCGGACTTACAACGCTAGAAACCGGGTTTCGATACCTTTGTGTAGCTTTGTGCATAATTAAAAACAAGCAAACAAACAAACAGTCTTCTTTCATGGTTTTATTTTTCTTTTTTGGTCAAAAATCCTAAACAATTTAGCCCATGTACACGGTTGAACTGTTTCCAGTTACCATAAACAATTAAGGCAATCGAGCTAGCCAACTCTGGGTGATGAGTGTTAACACACATGTACACATATAATGGATAATTGTTACTGTAAGATGTGGAATCCAAAAATTAACCCTAATATACACGTTTGATAAGTTTTTCAATAAATGTGCATGAACAGATTACAGCTTGAGGAGACGTGGTATCACCAGATTGGGATAATTTAATGCGCAAAAAGAAAGGGTAACAAAAGGTTAGCAAATGTTAATTATTATGTAAAAAATGAATACGAATGATGATGGTGAGATAAATTTTCAATTTAGACAAGCGGTTTACTAAAGTGAACTAGTAGTCAGTATTTGGGTGAAACGACTTCTTTATCATCGACTTCGGGACAACTGTAGCATGGGTGAGGTTTCATCATCATGTAATCATCATCACTGTAAGCACTTGGAGTTGAAGAGCTAAGATGCTCGGAAATTGAAGAGTTTCACTTTGCCCACTCGTGATGATAAATGTGTATGGAAGTATCATGAAAAAAATCCATTTTAACTGGCAGGGTGCTGAAATTCTAATTGACCAATACCTGAACTAAAACCTAAACTGGGAGAAAGAATATTAATAGTAAACATACGTGAGTATTGAATATTTCAATTGTAAATCTATATATATAAAAGAGGAAGTTTGTTTATTTGTTTATTTTGTTCGCTATAGGAAACCGAACGGTTGAAC